>NC_133028.1:6408181-6571136 GCF_048771995.1 Taeniopygia guttata
ATCAGACTTCAGCCTCGCAGGAGGATCAGCTGAGCACTGATATTCAGCTACATACACCCTTCTGGTGTTACAGCTTTCCTTTGGTCCTGAGCAACAACTTTCCACATGTAAGACTGCATGAAATCATGTAAATAGTGTGTTATTCCTAGTTAAATTAAGAGCAATATCTATTCTACCTGTATAGTTCTAAAAAAATATCTTTTTTTTATTATTGTCTTCTCACCAACTCAGCTTTCACATACTCAAGCACCTGGTTTTAATACTCTGGACATGAAACATAATTCTGGATGCTGACACCAAACTGATGCATGTCCTAAGATATTGGTCAGGATCTGTCTCATAAGGTAACATTGATATAACACATATTACCACTATGTGTCGGGTTATTTTCAGCTCTTCACAGTGGGAAACTGTTGTCTTGGATAACAGAATGTCTGCAAGTTATTACATTTTGACCATTGAACCTAATGGTACTTAACAGGGATGTTATGATTAGTGTTCATGATGTGTTTTGGAGATGAAAGAGGCACCAAAATGTGATTTCTTATATGGCTGTTGAGCCAGCAGGGCAAACTGGTGTGAGCAGACTGAGCTGCAGTCAGGGATGAGGACTGATCAGCTCAGCCCAAACTCTGGTTCTTCTTAGTGTGCCATGGCAGAAGAGTGTCAAGGACCAAACTAAGAGCCAGGATGATGAGCTGAATGCTTCTGTTCTGGTTTAGCTGGCATCAGTGTCAGCTGAAATGCAATATTTGGGCAAGGGAAGCACAGGCTGCAGTGAGAAAAACACAGCTCTGGAGAAATCTTCAGTCAGACTAAAGCCAAGACACCCAGACTGATTGACTGAACCAACGTGCTGCTAACACACCACTAACAACTCAACACACTTGGAAAACAAATAGCAAAATAAGCTTGGCCTTCACCAAACTTCCTTTGTCCAGATGCCCTGGAGTCATGAAAAAATGATCCACACACACAGAGCCTTTCTCCTCAAGAAACAGCTTATTGAGGCTTTAAATGAGGAGAAAAGTCTCTCTAATTGAGGAGAGGAATAGAGGAAGGATCAGGCAAATTCCCATCTGGCATTTACAGACATATCCACTTTTTGCTGCTCATAACAATTAGTATATTTGTGCCAATGACAATTTGCAAGTCTCTGTCTGTGCTGATTTTGGATGTGTCTTAGCTGCAGGGAGGGTGAGCTCCACAGCATTTGCCACACTGAGCTCCTCGTTATCCATATTACCCTCATCCAGAAACCTGGGCAGACAACCAGACTTGTCTCTTTTTAGTGCATAATGAGGATGTGGTAAGTGCAGCCTAAGATCCAGAAGCTGGGAAAGGATCTCACCATTTGGGTGTATCCATTCAGTTCCTGGGTTTTGGTGAAAAGCTTGGCAAAAACTATGAAACTACAACATAGCAACACTACATACATGATGGATGTAGATTATGACACCTCTCAAGATGTTTCCCTCTCTCTTGCAGTGTCCCAGATAACTTAGCCAAGCAGATGTTCACCATTAATTTGAGCCATGGAAAAATGCAAGTTTCACACTGAAAGAAAAAATAGGGAACGTGGAAGACATCTGAACTATTTTCTGTTTGCTTTGTCTTGCAAGCAATGAGGAATTTGTTTTTTCTGAGTCAGAGCTGGAACTGGAACAGAGACACCTCACGTTCTGGAGGGATTGCACTATTCAGAATCTCCAGGCACAAGGGAAGATGAGGCCTGTGTCCCTCCCTCAAAGAAATGTCATGCTTTTCTGGAGAAAAGAATAATTTTTCTCTGAAACAGTCAGAGAAAGAAAGAAGATGTCTTCCTGATGATATTCCACTCATTCTCTTGTTCAAGCACATTATTTTACCCAGTGAATGAAGGAGAAAAGACAGACCCACCTGCCCTCAAGGTGCAACTGCTTCTTGCTCCATTGTCTTTCTGCGGATAATGCTTGTTCCATAATTATAACTCTCAATTCCCTCTCAGCCACAAAGCTTTCAATTTATATTCATTTCTATCTAGGATGAAATACATCCCTTAAAGTTTTCTGGGAAAAGTGTTGTTGATAAAAATTCACTATTGTCCATTGCTGGCACTGAAGAAGGGCTGTTGGAACATGGTGTGTGGCCGTTCCCTCCCACCTTTCCTTTCCAGTGCTAGCACTATCGCTGCTGACCCAAATAAATGCACTGTTCCCTGAGGCAGGGAGAATGAAGTTATTCTCAACTGATAAGGCTCCTCCCTGACTATTCACTGCTTGGACTCCATTACCAGAAAGATGCTCTCCATCTGACTTGGCTGCTCCTCTTGGAATACCCCCAGATCTTCTCTATATTCCAAGTAGTTTAACCTTTTTGCTTCTCTCTGCAGCAGATTCACCCATGAAGCACCAAAGAATCCTAGAACAGTAGAACATCCCAAGGTGGAAGGGACAAGAGGATAATTGAGTCCAGCTCCTCGTCCTGCACAAGAAAATCCCCAAAATCCCACCATATGCCTGAAAGTATTGTTGAAATACTCCTGTGCTCTCTCAGGCTGTGACCACTGCCCCGGGGAGCCTGTTCCAGTGCCCAGCCATCCTCTGGGTAAAGAACCTTTCCCTGATATCCAACCTAAACCTTCCCCTGACACAACTTCACAGCATCCCTCGGGTCGTATTGCTGTTCGTGCTGGTTTGTGACATGGTCCAAAGCCAACACAGCTTCTGGAATTTGCTGCCACGTGAAAGGCAATGGTTACTGCAGCTCCTCCTTCCACTCCAACCAAGCCAAGCACCGCTGCGCAGGTGGCGCGTCAGGATCAGGTACTCACTGACCCCTCAGCTTTTCCCTGGGACCTGGGGAAGGCACTGCCAGTGTCTGGCTCCATCCCTCCGTGCCAGGCCTGAGAACAGGATGCTTTGTGCAGTCTCAGTAAATGGCAGTTCTGCTGAAGGTCAGCATTTGTGAAACAGATACCTTTTTTATTTCCTTTTCCTTCTTTTCCCTTTACTGGGGAGTTTTTTACTCCCTTCTCCCTCCTCACCCCACACTTTCCCTGGGCCTGTTCCAAGAACAACCCTGGTGCCATTCTCTCCCACCAAAGGCACAAAGAGCTTCTTTTACCGACCCACTGGCTGTTCAGGATACAAAGAAGTTAAACTAACAATGTGGCGATGCAGCAGCCCATTACAGGCAGGTCTGGATGAGTCACAGAAGTAAAAAGTAGGAAGGGATTTAAGGGGCCACCTTCCCCTCTCTCCCAAGGCAACCCATGTATTTTCTCCTATTACATTTTCCAGTGACCTGCTATTTCTGTTCCTTTGGAGTACAGCAAGGTCTCGGTTTCTCCTCAGGAATGGTATTTATTGCCAGGATTTATCACTCCTCGGAACAAGTTTGTCCAGTCTTTATGCTTATTTAGAGAATACACCACATTTAACTGTGGAGTTCAACCCCAGAACAAAATACCATCTGAAAACAGCATTTTAAATGCGCATTTAATCTTGGAAAGAGGCTAATATTCTTCTCTGAAAGTGTTTCTAAGACCTGTGTTGCCCAATGGCTAAGCTCTGAGAAGATTCTGATGGAGCAAATGCTACACACATTATATGGTGACTGGCACCATTTTCAGGTACTTGCTGCAGTTTGCAGAGATTTAGGAAGCAATCTTGAAGATTCAGAAGGAAAACTAGAATTACTGCATGCAACTGCTTTGAAAAAACATAAAACACTAACCCAAAAAACAACAAAGCAAATGCTAGCTCCACATTTGGGTTTGTGCTCAGCCATGGTTAGATGTGGCATCATCTCAGCTTTACTGCCATCAGCCACCAGAGATTTCTATCCTTGCAGCCAGCCATATCAGATATCTGGTTATCCTCATCTGGTTATCCTGGTTATCCACCTGGTTATCCTCATCTTCCACAAAATAAGAGGGAATTTATCCATTCATCTCTGGACACAGGTCCAAGCCATGCACTGTATCTTCCACTATTCCTTGTGCCTCATTTTCAGATTGTTTTACCTATTTTACCTTGACTAGAAGGGTATTCTCATTGCTCTGATGACAAGGAATGGTCTTCAGCTTCCTTTGGATTCAACAGAAGAGGTTGGTACCATCTCTCCACACATCTCAGAGTACACACATCATTTGCAGCACACAGCACTGCCTGAGGCCCCACTGAATAACCAGCCCCAGGAGTGTGGTAGGACAGTGCTCCAGGGCATGGTGGTGTGCTGGGACCAGGAGCTTGGTCCTCCTTGCTGTGGAAGCTCACAGTTTTGGGAGGAACCCCTTGCTGGGCACAGAGGCTGCAGAAGTGCCTGATGGTGATACTCTCACTCTCTTCCAACACGTGCACAAAGCCCGTGTTTTTATGGGAAGGTGAGGCACTTCCAAGAGTAATAAAACAACCTGAAAGAATGCACAGCACACATAAAAATGCCAAATTCAGTTTGTCTTCTCACCTCAAAATACAGAGGCCACTGGGGACCTACCTGGGGTTTTCTCTGCTGTGGCACAACATGGTCTCACCTGGAGGCCAGCTGAGAATGTTCTCGCTAACAGACAAATAACATTCCTCAAAAGAGTCCATTAAATTAAAGCCTGCTACCGTGATCCAAGCAGGTTTGCAGTCTGCAGCTGCAAAGCATCTGTCTGTGGTTTTCCCTGGATTTCTCATTCCTCACACAGAGCCTGAAGCTCTCCAGGATAAGTCAGACCCTGTCACCCTCAGCACATCACCCTGCCAGGCACCAGCTCAGTAAAAGGGCACCTGTGTTATGTCCCTCTGCCAGCACCATTAACCAAATATCACCCCCATTATTCACAGTGAGGTCAGAATAATTTTCACATCAAGGTCTGCAAACAAAGGAAGCCCATCTTCTGCAGGGTAAATATTAACAACCCTTGGACTATTTGCAACTTAATTAAATGCCTTTATGGAATATTTCCCCTGCATGTGTAAAACCTGGATGGTATTTCTGTTGGGTACAAATCTGTGGGTGTATTAACTACTGTTAGATAAAATAAAACAAAGGAAAAAAAACCCAGCCCAAAATAACTTCTTTAATATTTTATTTCAAGGACATAATTTCAGTGCTGAATAGATTAAACTGACTGAGTTTAGTTCAACCTCATCTACAGTTTCATAACACTAGATGGAGATCCTTGTTGACTGATAGCACTAAAAGTACTAGTAAGGAAGTTTTTTTTTCTTTTATGGATGGGACTTGTAAAAAAGTTTGAATCTCTAATTCTTTTTTTTTTTTTTTCCTTAACTAAAACTATTATTATGAAGTTCTTTTCAATTTGTCCTGGAACAGCTTCAGTCGTGTTTCAATTCAAGTGGAAATTAAACAGAAAAATGCATTGGTTTCTCTTTCTGGGTTTTACTAAGTAATTTTGTAATAAAGCAGAATGGAAACAGAAGTGCCAAACTTCCACTTTGTGAAGCAGTTTGGAAATTCCAGACATGCTTCTGCCCAAATAAGAGCAAACCCTCAAATATTGCAAGATTTTACATGAGTGACAAAAAAATTACCTTTCTTTTTGACCAAAATATTTTTTAGAAAACTTGATTTATTTTCAACTTTTAAAGGCTACTTGTACACAAAGTAAAAAAAAATTAGAAATCTGAAGATGGCTCAAAATAAAAGGAAAGTGGGCTCAATTCCTAAATGCACAAATGGAAAGTTTGAATTATTTTGTAATATTTTAATGATTTTTTTCCTGATAGGCAAATAATTGACTACCCTTCATGAAATGTACTAATTTTTGCATCTTTTTAAACCTAATTATTTTCCTTCCAAATTTCTCCAATCAATCCTTTTATAATGAAGGGAACACTAATTACGGGCATGTGTAAAGCGTTTTCCATTAAAAATGCTTTTTATTGATGGTGAGGATATGTGTGAGCATCACAGGATAAAAATAATTAACAGCACAGTTGAAGACCTGTTTCCATTAGGGACAGCATTAGATATGGCACTTGGCTCACTTCAAACAGAGAACTTCACAAAGTTAATGGGACTAACAGGCCCCTTTTCCACACCAAAAAAAGGCAGCATGCATGAACTGCTTTATTGAGTTGCAACATAAGAACCCAGTCTCAGAAGATCTGATTTGTGCTCCTGCCTTGGCCATAAATGTGACAGGTGGCTTTTTGTCCCTACGGGTGTTACAGAGACAAACAGCATCACAGGAAGCTCAAAAGCATTAACAACAACCAAGATTTGGAATTCCTAAGTGTTCCTAAGAGGTGTGAGCACACCTACACAATGCAAGTAGCTCTCCAGACAGAACAGACTCCAGGATCCACATACAAGGCATATTAACACCCTGAATAGTGTTGGGTTGGTTAAAGCTGCTTGCTGACTTGTTAATCAAAAGTGAGTATTATCCAGGAAATAATGGCCCCAAATAATGTTCTGAGCCTCAGTCAGTCCAGAAATTTTTATTTTCTTTTATTTTTTTGCAGTAAGCTCCTGATTTTAACGTGCAATAAAAATGTGTGTAAACTTCCAGTGGGTTTAGTAAGCTCAGACTGATACAACAAAAGCAGGGGAAGTGAAATCCTGGCATGATCTGTATGAGACTCTTGTTAGCATACGTTTTCCATACACAGGTTTATATTACAGAACAGCTAATCAATGGAAACATTGTGCTGACATCTGTGTGTAAAATCAAGACCTTGATGTTGACACCTTTCAAATATTTATAGTAGTTATTGTACCAACACCTTCGTGATCTTTCAGCCAAGTTATACACACGTGCACACGTTTCCAAAGAGTCTCTCAAGATGTGTATTTTTTTGCTGTGGGCTGCAGTGCATATCAAATTAGTAATAAGAATATATTTGTGCAACTTTCCACCCCAAAACTCAGGATCACCGTGCATGAATAACACCGATGTGCACAGTGTTTGAATGCCAACATCAAAAGCTCAGATCCTAATTCCATAAAGTATTTCAAATTAAAATGACAGGACTTTTAAGGACTTATGAGGCTTTAAGGCAGTTTAACTGGGTGTTTTCAGAGCAAATGCAGGCTGAGTCTAGATCACAGGGCAACACCTCCAGGCTATCCCTGCTCCAGGACATCTCTCCACAGTGATAACATGACTTGTCCCAGCCCTTTCTCAGTGTCCTACCAGCACAGCTGTGCAAGGCACAGTCAATGCTAGCTCTGTGTGCATCCATGCAAACATTCTCCTGCCCTGGAGCTCCACAGTGTGCAGTACTGCAGCATGAACACCCCATTATTTGGGACCCAGCAAATGCTAAATACAGCCTTAAGAGAAAGCACTGGATGGAGTCCACCTTAATCCCTCCCACTGGGTGAGCTGCCCACCTCCAGTGGTGGGTGGGATGAGAGGAGGGGAGGAGAATGAGACCTTACACAACAAACATGAACAACATTTTCACACTGCAGATGGAGCCTGCAGAGAGACAAGGCCAGAAACCCACGAGGCCCACACTGCAGGCACCCAGCTCTGGTTTGTGTTTGCATCCCAGACTGGTGACAGCCTTTTGCCATCACCTGGGACAAACCATTCTCGCCGCCTCAGCTCTCACCCATAAAACACAAAGTTGGCACTCCACTCCAAACAGCTTGTCTTACCTTTTAATTTGAAAATCCAGCTTAGCAGCTGCACATTTTGGTGTCTTGCTGGTGTGCTTGTGGTACAAGCAATGCATTCTTCTGGAGCCAAGAAGCTTCTGTTGATCTCAGACTGGAACATGGAAAAGGAGATATTACAGTTCCCTTGAGAAGATCTCATTTGTCATTTAAAAGTCTGCTTCAGATTATATAATATTTTTTTTCCAGCAGAGGGGAAAGTGAATAAGGATCTAGTTTTCAGTGTTCTTTGTATGCTTGACATTGCAAAGTCTAGAAACATCGCAGGCAGACACATGGAAAACTGCTTGTGTGACACTGGTCCAACACTTTTCAAAGTACTATAAATATTTAAATAAAATAGGCACTTGCAAAGTTCAGACATTTACATGGATGTTTTCCTTCTGAGCTATAGTTACTCCCTATTCATATGTAGAAATTGGATGAGTATCATATTCATTGCGCAGGCAATTTCTCTGGTTAGATCTCACAGCCAAATAACAGTCTTATTTAGGAGCTGCATTGGTGTTTTAACAGACTAATAAAGGGCAGCCCTGTGTCCCATCTCTAAATATTGGCTCTCAAGCTGTTTGGTTGGAAGCAGTTGCCTTGTATACGTGTATACTTACAAAGATTTTCTGTTTCTGTTGCAGACAGAATGAAACTACTGTTCTTCTACTGAACAAACAGGTCATTATGGATTTCTCTCTTCCATTGCCTCAGACACTGCAGAAGTCCTTAGGTCAAGAATTAAGTCATATTCCTTGGGTGTGGGGGTTGCTCTTGATCAGTAAAGAGGTGACAAATGAAATGTAGCACCTTTTCCCCATGTTGAAATAAATCCATAAATGCTTGGAGGAGTGGGATACATGTGTAAGTTTGGTATTCAGAAAAGTTCTCTTGAGATTTGTTTGGTCTCCATATTAAAACATTGGATTCCATTGCAGTGATGAGCGACACATGCAGTTCTTCCCAAAAAGGAAAGGACCTAGACCTGTGCTGGATTTGTCCACCATGGTGGAGTCACCCTCATGACTTGTAAGTGCTGGATCTCTGCAGAGGCAGTAAGCTTGCAGTTCATTTTCCATTTGTGAGCTTTGAGAGCAGAACACTGCTGCATCAGTGTGTCCATATGACACAGACACTCTCTTGTCCCAAAGGTGGGTCCAGTGACGTCTTTGCTCCCTGCAGGTCTTCCAGCAGGCACTGGCTTCAGTCACTTCCCAGGAATGGCAGGAGGTGGAGAGACCAGTCATTTTGCATGGGAAATTTTCACAAAGGTTAATTGTCCTTCTGTAAAAATATGTCTGGCTTCAACTGGGCCATGTCTCTGTCCTTAAGAGTGGAAACACGATTGGTTTCAGTACTTTTCTGTGTGAAAGAACGTAGAGACTGAAATTACTTCATCTCTTGACCTTTGTTTTCAGACTTCTTCTGATAACCTAAGAACTTGCTTCATAAATCTCTCATCACAAATTATTTTCTTTGGCTGTGAAAAACATTTTGCTGCAATAAAACCTTTTCTATTTTTTCCCCTCGACCTCTCTCCCATCTCCTAATATCTCTGCTAAAATATGGGTAGTACAGACACAGCATTCCAGGGTCTGTCTAATTAAAGCATTTAATGGAAGTAAAGTCACCTCACCCACTCAGTCTTGCTGCTCCTGTTTTCCAAGGAGAATCACATCTCTTATAGCTCTGGATAGAAAAAAATCACTTTCACCTTGACATGGCCTTAGTAGTGATAAGATTTTACACATGCTGAAATATCCCTGTGTGCAATATTATAGAGCCACCAAAACCTGAGAAATTATTAGAAGCGGCATATTTAATCACTTCTAGCTGCAGTTAAATCATCAATGATGTCCCAGTGACACTGTGAGTAAATGCTTGTCAGTGTTGCCATTATATTTGTCTGTGGTTTGGAATGTTTTGGATTACATTAAGGAGAAAAATGCAGCTTTTTTTTTTTGCTTCTTTTTTTTTTTTTTTTTTTTGGTAGACGGGATGTAAATGGCTTTGCAATTTTTGGTAATGTTCTAACCCAAACTGTGTGTAAGAAACAGTGTAATGTTCCCACACATGGGGCTAGCTCACTGCCATGAGGACAGTTTTATGGCCTTCTTTATTTCTTTGAAATGCAATGCGAAAATGTGAGGATTTTACTTCTGTTATTTAAATGTTGCTTCATCAGCAGTCTGACTCCTGTTTCTGTGGCCTTTTCCTGGGAGCTGCAGAAGACTCCAGCAGGCAGGTGCCCAGCTCTTCAGGAAAACATTACCATGTAAAATATTTCACAATGGCCCATTTTCTCCCAACTGCTTGTCAGCCATTCGAATAAAACGTTGATTATACCACAAGCTGCCAAAACATCGTTTAAGCAATTGCTTGGGGGAAGAAAAGTGGAAAGATGCAAGTCATAAAACATCAAAACTTTTGTGGGAAAAGAATATGACAAAAGTATTGCTTTCTTTATTTCTTTTAAAATGAACAGTGCCTGATGCCTTTTTATCCAATGCTACGAGATTTAGGTGGGGGCAAAAAATCTTGTAAGACTAAAGAGTTAGTGTACAATAGGCACAAAGATGTTTCTTTGTTTTTCTTCTCCCTAACACATATTGTATCTTAGCTTCCTATTTTTCTACATATGCAGGTACAGAAACACAATTAATGTGCAAAATTAATACCAAATCTTGGGCACATGTTTTCAATACCACACTCACAGAAATTCAGAGCATAGATGCATACACAAGTCTTGATGGTTGGAGAGCTGGGAAAATGTGCCTTGCAGAGAAATGTCAGGGTCTCACTCTTCTGAAGTCCTCAAAAAGATCAAGGGGGGGATGTGACTTCAGTGTCAAAAAGACATTTTTCTTCAAAGACGGTATATATCAGATATCAAAAGACATTTTAACATAACACAGAATGACTGAAAGTTAAAGACAAAGACAACCCATAAAGAAATATGTCACAATTGTCTAACAGAGCGAGTGGGTGAGTCTGAGGAAAAGAACTGGAAAAGGAAATGGCAGGGTCCCAACTCCTGGAGAGTCCCCCAGATGTTGCAATCTTCATGGAAACAAGGCACTTGGGTGCGTGTACAAGTTACATGACAAAGGATAGAAAAGAAACAAATCTGGATCCTTTTCCCCATAACTTCAAGGCTGATCAATCTCTGTTCTCCCTCCTTCCCTAAAATATCCTGGGAAATTGGCAATGCTGATTTACCAAACTCTATGCTGCTGTTTATTATTATTATTATTATTATTATTATTATTATTTAACTTCTATTATGATAGTGCCTAAAGTGCTGGACAAATTGCTTCTGCCTACAGGCCCCTGTGGTCACATCCAGGAGAAAAGCCCTTTTCCAAAGTGTTACTTTTCACTGGACCTCATGGGATGCCACAGGGAATCCAAGTGTCCCACAAGCAAACTCCAAGCAGAAATAAATGTTTAGGAAAGCAGGCAAATAAAATGAGTGATATAATAATCACCCACAGAGCTAACTGAAGAATTTGCATCCTACCCTCCTTTTACCCTAAGGACTATTTGCTGTATTTAATGTGAAGCTGTCCCCCTGTTTTATGCAGAATAGGGGAACTCCAAAGCCTCAATAACTGATTGTCCTTAGCATCCTCACCTTAAAAATATCCATTGTGACCAAGTATGTGCAGACAGCAAAAGTCTCAGTCTCCACTGAGCACTGCAGCTACTGAAGTCAGCTGAAGGTTTCCAGGGAAGGGAGCTAAAGGACTGCAAGAAATCCCATTCTTCATATCTGCCACAAAACAGACCCTAATCAGAGCATACCCTCCAACAACTCATCTAAGCTACCGAGCTTACAACCACAAGAGACAGCCTGTTGGACTGAAGTGGTTAACATTTGCCAGAGTTTGGCTTTGGGGGTGCTCATATACCCCTACTGCAGACCTTCTTCTCTGGTTTTCATTTACAGCCTTTCCCCTCTTTCAAATCTGTTACATTTTATTGCCTCTATTTTAAGATTTTAGCAATTTGGATATTCTGAGGCATATTTTTAGCACAATTCTTGACTTCATGAAATAGATACTTATTTCCAACTGTGTTTAATAGGAGTGAAATGCAGTAATTTTTTATTCTATTATGAGAATACAACCTGCAAAAGCCTGGCTTTCTAAGGAATGAATTGTTGCTAAGATGGTTTTGCTACACAGTGAAATAGAGGAAAACTACATATGGGTAATTAAAACATCAAACAAACAAAAAAATAATCTTTCACAGAAATAAAGCAATATAATTTCATCTTGTTTCCAATGTGGACTTTTTAAAAGGAAATTTACGCCTCCTGCAAAGTATGAAGTTTCTGTCATCTATTTCCTTTATGTTACCTTTCAGTTTTTCACAATGGCCCTATCTCTGTTGCTTTTGCTGCTATTGCTCCAGGGTGCACAAGGTTTTTGTGCTGAATTTCTGGGTTTGTGGAGAGCATCAGCACTGGGGATCACAGGCAGGCTCAGGCTGGTGGGACCAAGGTTCTGGAAGCAGCATTGCTGATGCTCCCAGCAGGGAAATGTTTCACAGCAGAAGCCTCTGGGCAAAACTGAGAGCAGAGGGATCCAGCCAGGTGGTTGTGATGGCTCTTTCCAGCTGCAGCTTCAACAAAGCTGAGGAAGTCATGAAAAATACAAACATTGAGGGAGAAATACAGGGAATTTTGCACTGCTGACTCTGTTTCCAAGCATTTCAGGTACCTCATTGCTTTGGTTGTGTTTGAAAAGTGATTAAACCCACTGCACAACTTCCCATACTTGAGGTCCCTTAATGAAGAAATCCAGTGTGTGAAAGCACAGTCTGCCCGAGGAAGAAAGCTACGCATATTCAGGTGCAGGGCAGAACAGGGGAAAAAAGAATTCCTGTGTTTTGTTGAGAGGAGTTAGCCCTGAGTTCATCTCACTCTGTGGTTATGCTCTGAGCTGCCCACACTCTGTACACAGCCAACACAGAGCCAGACACTTCCAAAAGAGGATTTCCCTACAAAAAACATCTAAATCCCACCTGGAGGCATCTTTCTCTGCGCTGTGCACAGAGAATGCTCTGGTAGCTAAAATCCATGAAGAGTGACCCAGGCCACCAGTGATGTTCCTCATCACACCCAGGGCAGAGCTCTGGCAAGGTCATCAGCTCCTCTGAGCATTGTGCTTTGAATTCCAGTCCTCTGTGAGCTCTTATAGACTGGTCTATAAAATGGAAGGGGTTGTGTCTCACACACCACACCAAATGAACTCCCAGAAAGCAATTACCTTTGGAAAATTGGTAGGTTCCCATAGGTTTCTCAGGGTGAAAGCTACTAAAGATGACATTGGAGAACTGAAAACAAGATGAGAGGGCACCTGTGAAACCCCATTAGCAGCTCCCTCATGAGCTCCTGTTTTGCTGGTCTGAACCCCTGGCAGGGAGATTTTCTAATGATATGAATCACAATGACACAACAAATGAATTAAATCAGCAAAGTCTCGTTTAGTTTGCAAGGCTCAGTTTTCATTATTTCCCATTGCAAAGGAAGTGCAGGATTAAAACATCTGGTCCTGTCGATGGGCTTTCAGCCAAAACTTCAATGTCTGCCACTGAGCTGAAACAACAGCAGCCTAATCTCAGAATTGTCTTTAGCCTTCTCAAAAACTTTTCCTCCCCAACAAGAAAGCAAAAAGAAATCTTCCCTCTGTGTTTTATTTCAGGCATAGCATGTTAAGCTGCAACCAACAGCAGATTCTTTCCTTCCACAATCCTCCCACTTCCTAAAGGCCATGAATGTTCAGACCAGGGGGTTCATCAGGGATAAGCAATTAATTTTTCTCAAAAGATATTTTCTACCAAGGTCAGTTTTGCAGGAAATGGTACCTTATTTCTGAACTGCTGGGAAATGATTCCAGGGAATGTGGGAGAGCAGCGAGAGGTCCCAGTAGAAATGAAGGAATTTTATGTCTGAGATCCTGATAAGATTCAAGGGGAAATATATTTCAGACTGGATTCTCACACCCATGTTTCTACAAAGTGCCTGAATGCAGATAGCCTTATAAATACATTAAATTTTACACTTTTAAAATATCTGCCATGTCACTAGTGTGAATCATAATTGATTTTAGCACATCAAAGGCCAAAAGTCTGTTATAAAGTAAAGAGTTGAACAAGTTGGGTGGTTTGCTGAACAATATACACCTAGGCCATTTTGTTAGCAAAAAATATAAAAATAAAAAGCTCTAAAGTCTCACAGGTTTAATCTAAGAAACTACTGGCTGTTTCCGGAGAGGAAAAAAAACTTTTGCAATAAGCAGATTACCTGTGTGCAATAAGACATCAAAAAACCCTAATTCTATAAATATATCAGCAAGAAAAGAAGAGTTAAGAAGAATCTCCATCCTTTATTGGATGGGGGGAGTCCCAGTGACATGGGATGAAGAAAAGGGTGAGCTATTTTTCACCTTGTTTGCCTCAGTCTGTCACAGTAAGACCAGTTGTACTCTGGGTACTCAGCCCCTTGAGGTGGAAGACAGGGATGGGGAGCAGAATGAAGCCCCCATAATCCAAGGGGAAATGGCCAGAGATCTCCTCCATCACTTAGACCCACACAGGTCTGTGGGGCTGGATGGGATCCACCCAAGAGGACTGAGGGAGTCATGGATGGGCTCACTGAGCCACTCTGTCATTTACCAGCAGTCCTGGCTCCCTGGGGAGGTCCCAGGTGACTGGAGGTCACCAAATGTGACACCAGAAGGGCCTGAAGGAGGATCTGGGAACTACAGACCTGTCAGTGTGACCTTGATGTGCCAGGAAAGATCATGGGGCAGATCATCTGGATGTGATCCCACAGCATGGGCAGGACAAGCAGAGCATCAGGCCCAGCCAGCACAGGTCAGTGACAGGCAAGTCCCACTTGAATAACCTGATACTTCCTGCTTTATTTCTTCCTACATTGAAATAACTGTGTTTCTAGAGGATGTAATGCGTAAAACAGTGCTTGTAGATTGAGAAAGATGGCTACAACTATTGTCCTGCAAAGAAGAGAAGAAAAAATGAACTGATGTGATTGGTGCCCAGCTCTGCCTGTGGCTTTGCCAGCAGGGTCTAATCACACTGGTGCTTTCTTGGGTATTTGGGTTTTACATCTCTGTGACTGATCTCGCAGAGAGGACAAGGTGATGGAAAGCAGCTTGAAGCAACTACTATAAAAAACAGGCAGCTCCCCAAGAACCACACTAATACCCAAGAAAATGCTGCCCAAGCTCCAGTAGCAATCCCTTTTCCATGTCATCCAAATGCTGCAGCACTAAAGAGAATTTGCTTTCTCTCTGAAACTGACATCACAGCTTCCTTTAAGCAGCCATTACTGCTCCAGATGTTGGGAAGTATTCCTTAAGTCAAACATGCCTCAGCAGATGTGGTATCTCAACCTTTTGGTACCCACATTTTTGGGTCAGCTTTCAGCAGACACTTTACATATCACCCCCCCTTTCCTCTTCCCCCTCAGCAAGCAACAAAGCTGAGCAGCACCACAGACTGAATTTAGCTCATCCTGAAGTGAGAAGATTCCAGACAACTCATTCCAGTCCCTCCTTCCTTCCCTCCTTCCCTTCCTTCCTTCCTTCCTTCCTTCCTTCCTTCCTCCCTCCCTTCCTCCCTCCCTTCCTCCCTCCCTTCCTCCCTTCCTTCCTCCCTTCCTCCCTTCCTTCCTCCCTCCCTTCCTCCCTCCCTTCCTCCCTCCCTTCCTTCCTCCCTTCCTCCCTTCCTCCCTTCCTTCCTCCCTTCCTTCCTCCCTTCCTTCCTCCCTTCCTTCCTCCCTTCCTTCCTCCCTTCCTCCCTCCCTTCCTCCCTTCCTTCCTTCCTTCCTTCCTTCCTTCCTTCCTTCCTTCCTTCCTTCCTTCCTTCCTTCCTTCCTTCCTTCCTTCCTTCCTTCCTTCCTTCCTTCCTTCCTTCCTTCCTTCCTTCCTTCCTTCCTTCCTTCCTTCCTTCCTTCCTTCCTTCCTTCCTTCCACAGAGAATATGAAATACACAGAACAGATGAAAAATGCATTAGTAGCTTCTTTGTTTTTCTTTGTATGACAATACCTAATAGGTTAAGCTTAGCCTATAGCAAAGCAGTCCCAGATGGCCAGGTCTGTTCTAAATAAGCTGCTTTTATGAGACCAGGATGTCTAAAAGAAACACACTTCATAAAAGGAGAAAATGTGCAAGACAGAAAAAGTCCAGTAAAAGAAAATCTCTCTTACAAAACTACTACTGTTCAGACTCTGTATAAACATGATTATCAAAGACATACTTGGTTTTTGTGGGAATTTTTTTTCCTCTTTTTCTTTTTTTCCCAAGTCTAGAAAGGAAATATTTTAGTCAGAAACTTATATACATTTCCATTCTCCTGAAAAAGAAAAACCTCAAAGGTTCCCTTCACTGGATGTGAAAGCTTACCTGATAAAGAGACATTTGAAATCCTTAGCAGTGAGATATGCCCTTACTATTAAAATATTAACTGCTGAAATTGCATCATTTTTCTAGAGAGAAAGGTATCAAGCATATGCTCATTAACTTCCTGCTTACAAGGAGGAACACATCTCCTTTAATCCATGCAGACCTCCAACCTAGACTGTACTGTGGCTTTGTAACATGGAGATTTAATCTGATTTTCCTTGTCTTTTACTTTCACAGATATCCCAGACTGAAACCATTCCCATATTTTGAATATGATATGGGAATATCCCATATTCTGAAACCTTTAAGAAATTCTAAAATCTTTTAAGAAACAAATAAGAAAACAGGTAAAGGTTTAAAGGTTTCTCATCACCAAGGGAGAGCATAACTAGTGAACCATTCTCCATCAGTTAAGTGCTGCCAATCTCCAAGAATCAAGCAAAACCCACTAATTTGTTCCAAATCTTATTTAAAGTAAGACATTCTATGAGCAACACAACTACTGGTATCTGCTTTCCCATTATTTTATACCTTGGAGTTGGATTTTCAATAGTTAAACAGGATTCACAGTCTTGCTGACACTTTGTGGTGAGTTTTTTCTCAAAAGTTGTGCAAAATGTAAAAGAACATGCTCACATTGCATCCTGTCCCACTGTCACATCCCCTTCTGGGACAGCTATTTTCATGACACAGAGAATTCTGTTTCTACTCCTTTTGGTTCTAGACAAATGATCTTGAAAATGCCCACATTCTCACACAGTCCTGGATGATCCTTAAACCTTTGTTTCTTCAATAAACAAACAAAAAAGCAAAATGGCAGCATGTTATTATTCATACACAGAATAACCAGAGATTGCACTAATTCCTTTTCTTTTGATCAGTTGAACAAGAATACTGAAATCTAGGGAGCATAGAAAGGTTCAGGTTTCTTAAGTATATGTCTCACCAATTGCTCATACAGGCAATTGCAGATTGAAAAAATTCCATTCTGAATGGAATTCTTCTGTTTAGGCTGGAGGTACTTTGTTTTAACAGGGGTGCAGCAGGCACAGTGGTTGGTTTCTTTTCCATGAGAAAAATTAATATGTTTTCATTTCAGGTCAGACTGGGACAATTTTCCTTTTCCACTTCCACTTCAGGCAGCAAACTGAAAAATCAATAGTCATCATAGGTTTAATTGCGCTGTCTGTGTTCCTTTAACCAACACTCCAGAACACAGCACAGAAACTGGGGTATAAAAATAGAAAACAGAGAGTGGAAAATCTGCTACCCTATAACTTATCCTGCAAATCTACAGCCCCGTGACTTATTCATAGAATCACAGAATGGTTTGGCTTGGAAGGGACTTTAAAGATCATCCATTTCCAACCATTCTGCTGTGGGCAGCAGTGCCACCCACTAGACCAGATTGCTCAAAGCCTCATCCAACCTGACCTTGAACACTTCCAGGGTTGGACATTGCACAGCTTCTATTCCAGGGCCTCACAGTAAAGAATTTCTTCCTAATATCTAATCTACATTTATACTCTTTCAGTTAAAAGCCATGCCCCCTTGCCTTTGTCAAAAGCCCCTCTCTGGCTCTCTTGCAGCCCTTTCAGGTTTTGAAGTTTTTCATTCACTCACTTTTCATTTCAGTGGGTGCTGAATACAACCATCAGGTGAGGGTGCAAAGTGCAGGTGCTACTGACCCAGCGTAAATGCAATGGAGAACTGCTAAGCAAATGGATTTAAACACTGGGAGATGACAAATGTTAAAGGCACAAACTACCCAGCCCATTACTTCACCGTGTTTTGTTGAGAGCAATCACTGATTAAATGCTGGGTCATCAATTGCCAAGCAATGTTTAGCTTTGCATCATCCCAGAGTATCCCTTATCATGGCAGTGTTTGAATGTTCTCAGTTGGCAGCAGAAACAAGACAGTTGCATTAAGTTAAACCTCAGGATTAAATCTGGTCTCCAGGGCAAAGGCAGAGTGATTAGTACTCCTGTTTATAAACAGAGTTGCTCTAATCTTTTACTTATAAATTTCCTCCTCCATCTGTTATCCATCAGCAAAGTGAAGCTGTAAGAAATTGTGCAGATGGCTTTAAGGCACTGTAGCTCTTCTGCTAAGCAATGCCTTGGCCTGCTGGATGTGTACCTCGGAAATAGAACTTTATTTGCCAAAACTGCACCTTTTCTAACCCAAGATCTTGTATTGAAGCCCAGGTCAGGGCATTTTTCACTGCCTCTTCTCCACAGAAAATGAGCTGCATTGTGTTGGAAGATGCAATGTGCAGTACCTGGGCCAAAGGATTAAACTTTCATCATCTGTGTTTGATGCTTAGATTCTTGAGAGGAAGTGAGTGTTAAGCATCCACTGCATGCCAAGATATACTGAAAGAGCCCTTTAGTAATACATGCCAGTGTTTTAAAAATAGGGCACATTAGGGGCTCCATGTGCTAGACAACATTATATCTTCTTAGAAAAAAGGTTTTGTGCCATGCTTAGGTTTTTAGTGAAATGAGGCAATTCTCCACAGTTTTTAAAATTAGAGCAGTAGAATGGAGAAAGCAGAAAAGCTACCAAGGGAAGAGAGACAAAGGGGGTGATAACAAGCAACTCAACAAGAATGCAGGTCTGGGTAGCTTTGGGTTGCCCACACATGCACATATAACACAGATATCAATCACATAATTGACTGAACCATAAATAGTACTGGGGAAATGATTCCCTTGAGATTCCTGGGAACAAAAAAAAAAAAAAAAAAAATCCAGCCTGACCAAAAATCAATGGTCTTCTGACACTGACTTTTGTAAACCTCAGGTTTAACATCAGAATTCACAAATAATTAGGGTTAAGTCTGTTACAGTCAATTCCAAACTTGGAAAATACTTCCAGTCTTAGCCAGGTAGTTTCTATAATTGCATATCTCTTCCCAATGTGTTTCTGCACGTAAATACAACCTGATGGGCAAAGTATTGAAAAATCCATTAAGATATCATAGGAACTCTGTGGCCTATGATAGAAAACCCCACAATCTCACAAGCCTGAAACTTTCTTACTCAGACTCTAGCAGAGCAGAGCTTGTAGTATTAAAGAGATAAGTTTTGTGATGCCTCAGATATCACAAGAAATTCACATGAGTTCAAATGAGTGGCACCATAAAATTCATCAGCAGCTCAAGGAACAGGGCCTGACTGCAATATTACTGCAATAAACAAATAATAAGCTAGCACACGTTCAAGGTCACCTTTGCACATAACATTCAAAAACCCCAGGTCAGCCTGTATAAAGCATCCTGCCAGAACTACCAAAAGATTTTCAGGGCATGTTCTTTGAGGTTAGTAACTGCATACAATCTGTCTGTCATGGATTGCCATGGCCCTGCACGTGGCCAGACTCTTCTTCATTCAATCTAAACCATTCAGTTGAAATCCAGGCTCAAATACATGCAACTTCTGCACAATTTTGCATTTTCCATGTTGCATATAATACCACTAAAGGAAATTTCTCTCTTGTTACCTATCCATTCTTAGAAGCCTAACATGGATGGTTGAATATCATTTGTAGAAAACATGCATTTACTCACAGAAGATTTATATGCAGATTTTGCTTTAAGAACTCTGTTCTTTGAAAACAAGAAAACACATTTTTGAGATTAAGGCATAGAATCAAGGACAGGTGACGTTTTTAGTTCTGTCCAAAGTTTTCTATGTCACTAGGTAAATCACTTCACAGCTCTCTTTCAACTCTGAATCTCTAGGATGAAGACTAAAATGGTTCCTCATTTTTCTTGAGTGTGCAAATGCATATAAAAATGTATTTGAGCTTTTGTTTAGATGAAGAAAACACTCATTTTTTATTTGTGGGAGCCGCTGTAAAATGAAGGCTGGGCTGCTAACTGTCTCTACAGTGCAAATATAAATTACACATTTGACCCATTAGTACTCCAATTTTTCATAAAGTGTGATTCATTTCACCAGCCTAAAAGCTAGAAGTCTGGGCTTCTAAACTCTGGCCAACAGAGAGGCGTCTCCAGAGTATAACTTCTCCCACTGACAGTAGACACTTGGCACTCCATTCCACTGCCAAACTTTGGCATTTGTGTCACTTGAGATGCTCCTGCAGTGCTCAGCTGGTTTCCAGGACATCCCTTGTCACCTCCACTAGTCCTGTGTGGTCTCAGCACCCCATTGCACTGCAAAAGTCCTTCACTGAAACAGCCAAATAATTCCACTAAGGAAGAGCTCAGCTGTTGCACCTAATTTAGGTATGCAGTGCAGGTGTCTGTGAGGGAATCAAGAGTCCAGGCAGAGGTGCCACCAGCACAGTCAAATGAGCAGGCAACTGATTCAGCTGCCCTGGAGCAGATGGCTACATCTGCCAGCTGAAAAGCTCTGCAGACTCCTCCAGCCACACAGACCTTAGATCATCTAAAGCTTTGGATTCAGAAGAGTTTTTTGCCCCATTTAGAACAGCCAAGGATTTACTTAAGAAATTAATATAATTTATTTATTTAAGAAATTACAAGCAGTTATTGGCAAGCCAACTCCTCTATTAAACAGAGCTCCAAAATACAAAAATGACAGAGCCCCTAATGTGTAAAACTTTCAGCAGAAAGAATGTACAGAGCAAGCAGATACTTACTAATTACAGAAGAATGCCAGCAGCACCACTATTTGTTTTAAGAGAAAGGAAGCTCTGAGTGCTAATTCCTCATAAGAGAAACATCTGTCTCACTGGTATTCAGAAATTAAATTCATGTCCCTCCTTAAAACTTGCACTTATTTGGTAATGTGGCAACCTTAATGGAAAATAGGATTTATATGTCTGGCAATTCAACTACAAAGTTAATGATAGTAAATGGGGGATAGAAAGCAGAGTGGGAAGGTTGAAACTGAAGAAGCAGCATCTGACAAGTTTTAAGAAGCATACTATAAAAGGCGGCCTCCAAAACCATCTGTCAAGGTGATTGATTTTTAAACATAGTTTTTTTTTTTTTACACTGTAGACTATAATACATGTGAGAATAACACAGCAGGCACAAAAAACAGAAACCACTGAGCCACATGACACTTGCAGTCACCAACATCCCCATCTTGGCTCCTTCACTTTTGTACAAAAAGGCTGAAGGCACCACCAGGTGATTGTCTGAGAGCGCCCATCTTGCAGAGGCCATGCTGAATGCAAACCATTTTCACTGGATAATCTCAGGATGCTCTGATGGAAAAGGACACCCTGAAGTACAATAGAAGCTTAGAATGGTTTGGTTTGGAAGGGACCTTAAAGGTCTTCTTGATCCAACCTCCCTGCCATGGACAGGGACATCTTCCACTTGCTCAGAGCCCTGTCCAACCTTGAGAACTTCTAGGGATAGGGCAGCCACAGCTTCCCTGGGCAACCTGTGCCAGGGCCTCATCACCCTCATAGGAAAGAACTTCTTGCTAATATCTACTCTAAACCCACTTTGACAGAAAGAAGCTCAGAGAGAAAGCTGAACAGAGAACGTGACACGCGCAGCCCCAGCGAGCAAATCGCTCCCTGGATGTGCATTTCTCCCACCTCTATTTCAGGTCATACTTAGCACCCAAATCAGTTTTTCTGAGGTCTTTGTTAAAGATGGATGAAAGGCCAAAGCCTGCAAAGCAGGATATTGGTGTTCCCACCCACTTGATGACCTTGAACTTCTTCGCTCTCTCGGTTTCAGAGAAACGCGTTTTTGTGCTCTGGTTCAGAAAGGTATTTAACTGCGCCTCGTTTCAGTAAGTGAACAGGGTAGGTGAACAAGGGTCTCAAGTTACGGGTAAAGGTACTTTTACAGGTAAATTACAGCAAAAGGTAATTGTCAAGTGTTTCAGAAAACAAAAAGAAAGCTTTCTATTTTGAAGTAACGCACTAAACTGACTTCAGCCTTTCATCGTGTGGGGAAGAGCAGAACAAATTCTCATTCTTGTATCACTTCCTTTGTGAGGAAAAACACAACCTCCTCTTTGATATCTATTCAATGAAAGAATTTGCTAGAGGTATCAGAGGTAGAGCAAGAAATATGTACAAAAAATATTTTTAATAGTTGCACAGATACAAATTGGCCTTCAAGTGTGAACAAGTGGTGCTTCAGGAGTGATTTATTGCATTTTCAGCTTCTTGCAAGATTCAGAGAGAAAAGGCAGAAAAATTACTCAAAATACTGTCAGTTCTGATAACCCAGGTTATCAGAGTCTGAAGCATGTGAGACTTTTTGTGACTTTTGTGACACCAGCTGCATGCATCCTCTGCATTGCTGCTGAGTTGTCTTCCTTGGCCACGGAGCAACACCTCAGGAGGGACACCAAAGCATCATTAAGAAGCAGAACAGCAAGACTGCAAGCTCCCAGTCCTCCAGCCTGCTGTGGTGACATTCCTAGGACACCTGAGCTACTCCAAAGCCTCCCCACGTACATCTCTGCACTCTGTGATCAAAGCAGGGCTGCTGGTGCTGAGTTTATGCTCCAAATTCACAGTTCCTTCTGCTTCCCCAGGACTGCTAAGAAGACAATGAGTTCAGCAGCAGGGTTTGGGACTGTGTCCTGGGCTGGGATATGGGGAGCCAAATGGTGCCAGGGCCCCTCAGAGCAGCTCTTCCACTGAATGCCCGGCCTGAACTCAGTCAAGGAACTCGAGACAGCTCCATAACCACTACAGGAGCTGGTGATTCAAAGATCAGCCTTGACTGAAGCAAGACATGCCCTGCCCACCCCATTCCTGTGGCTCTCTAATAACTCTGTCATTTTAGTTAACTGGGGCTACTTCTCCCAGCCAAAACAATACCACGTTCAAAGAGGCTCATCTTGACTATCAGAGTGTTAACTTTTCCCCTTCTGTAGATAAGCTGAGCAGGAAAACAGATTGTGGCTGCTGCATCCCCTGGCCCCCCTACACAATGGGAATGTCATTACAGCCCCGCCGTGCCCCGGAGGGCAGAATAAAAAACCTCTTTCTACTCTGTCTTACAGGGTAGGACATCATTATTCCGTGAAACATAATAGCTCAACACCTACACCTGAAACATAATCCACTCCCTTCTCTTTATTCTCACCGGAGCTACCACAGCTCCCTTGTTCCATTATGTAAGATATTACTTTCCCTGTCTGAGAGCAGGAGGGAAGACATCAGCTGTTATCTTTCAGCAGATAAAGATCTTCATTCACACCTGATGGATTGCAATTTAAGGGAAAAAAAACCCCTGCCTCCTCCCTTGGGCTCTGTGAATGGCAGTGCAATAACATCGTGTTAATAGCTCCCAGTCTAGATAAGGCAGTTCCTTCTGATAGTAGGAAACAGGGTTGATACTCACCGAGATGTTTTGATCATCTGTCAGGGAAACATTATTTCTAAGTTTTGCTTCAGTAGAAATATGTCACTAGCATCTGCAGCACATTCCTTGCCTGGCTTAAGAGCTGGCAAGGCACAAGCACAGGTTTTGGGCATAAATCCACAATATAACAATGAAGGAACCTATGGACCTCGAAACCCCTTTATGTTTGACCATGATTTCCAAAGGAGCATTTTCCACTTCTTCATCCAAACCTTCTAAAAAATTTTTTGCACGTCAGACACCCTGTTGTGCCTCCTAATTTCCCCTCGTGTCAATAGAAGTTAAGAGCATTTGTTTAAGAGGGTCTCTGCAGCTCTTTTTTTATGCTTACCCCAAATTTACCATCTCACTCGAAGAGGAAAAAAAATCAGAGCATCTCTGGTAAAAGTTCCTTTGTCAAAGCTCTATTTTAGGTCCATTGATATTTCAGGTGTTGTAACTTTTGGGAGTATATGAGTTTATTCTGTGAGCTGTAATAACTTTTGTTTTTTCTAATGTATGGTCATAGGGAATTTAAGGCTCCATCTCCTCATCCTTGAACTCACTGCTTATCTCCATGTTTCTCAACACAAAAAGTGTTCCTAGGTTCTGAGATGCTGTAGGAATTATGACACTGACAGATATTCTGAATAAGACTGCAGCATTCAGGGCAGTGCTGCTCCACTGTCCATCGCTGAGATGAGCTCTAAAAGCAAGCTATGATGATCTGCCCAGAGCCAGAAGGGTGGAAGAGACTGATTTTTCAGCTGAGAACTGAGTTCTGCTTGCCTTGCCCTGATGTGGGACTGCAGCTGCCTCAGAAACCCCATCCAGTTCTGCTCAGGGCTCCACTACCCATGAGAGGGAGCTGACAATCCTCTGGCTGAGTCTGACAGCCACAAGGCTGCTAACAACCCCTTTGGTCTGGCTTTCTTCCCCCCCATTTTAGAAAGATCCAAAACATTTTCTCATAAAACTGGGGTAGAATAGATGATGTGAGGCAGGTGAAAACAAATCAATTAAAACCTTACACCTGAATATTTCCATATGAACTGGAGATTGACAGTAAGCTTTCTGGAGAAAAGCAACTGAGTTTTTAAGTTTTTAAGAAAATGATTGTGGCTTTTTGCTGCATTGTTTGAGTTCCTAAAGGGCTCCACCTTTGTGAGGTGACTCCAGAATAAAGTCTGGCATTAAGTTCAACCTGGAGTCTGTGCTGAGAGGGTCTGACTACAGTTTTTCATCATGTGGTACTTTGTGCTCGAACCAGACCCCAAGGTGCAGCACAGTCTGTAGCTGGTGACACATGAACTGTGCTGCACCTCGTGGTGCTGCATGGGGATCTCAGCAGAGACAGCCATGGGCTGCTGCTCACCAAGAGGAATTTACAACTGATGAAGCTGGTGCACAGCAGTGCCCTGCAGAGCATGTGGAGATCCTCCCTGCCACCCTGTTCCTGGCAAACAAGGTGTTCTCCTGCTGCCTTTTCCCACCAGGCTCCCAGGCAATGATGTTCATCACACCAGTTTCTAGTCCAGGGGACAGGAGTGCACCATGCTCCCATCCAGGGTAAGCAGGTGATGAAGGACCAAGCAAATCCTGCCTGAGGAGCAGCTTGTGGTGACCTTTCTCCCTGGGGAAAGGCAGCTGTAAGCAGAGGGTCAGACAACTGTCCAAAGGTAGGAATCAGGAGTGAGAAAATACTTTGGGAACACTGAAAATGGCTCAATGGATAGCAGCACAGCAGGAGTGGTGTAGAAACACCCCACAGATGGAAAATTTCTGCTCTTGGAGCCTAAATCTGGCCCTTTTTTCAGTTAAACATGTTCTTTGGCAAGGCTGATTGTCCCAGTCCCATTCCATAGCAGTTTGGCCACTGGGACCTGGAAAGGTTTGTGCTGCATTCCTTTCTCAAGCATAATTCCCAGAGACACCATGGCTCAGAGAGGTAAGCAGAAACAGCCTTCAAATGAAAAATATACTAAAATTTAAGATGAGAAGAGCATCAGCACTATTTTTTCACATGAAGATACACTCTAGCTCTCCACATAGCTATCAGCCAGAATAAAATGAGAATACCCCAAAATAAAATAAAAAAAATCCCCAACCCCTGAGTTTATAAGACTTGACAAGTGATAAAACACAATGAAGTGTATTTCCACTGCAAATTCTCCCTTGACCTGTCATGAATCATTGCAACAGGAAAGCTATTGTAGCTGTGTGAGCAGCAGAGCAGGCTGCCATTTAAATTCCCCTGCAGATTAATAACTCTGTGATTTAGCACTCCCCTAGCAGCAGACCACTGTAAATAACACCTAAAGTGCTCAGGAACTCCCATGATGTCTCTCTTAGGCCTTCTACCACAGCTGACTGAGGCAGGAGAGGTTCCTCATTGATTCCAACAGCCTTTGGTTCAGGCCATTGAAGCAGATGCTCAGCACAGTAAATCTGCTGATACTAGAGGGAGGGTTTGGGGGTAAATCTGCTGTAAAAACCCTGCATATCAGAGCCCTCACACAGCCTGCACTTTGCAAAGAACAGGAGACTACCCAGGAACTACTGCAGGATGTGTTTTACTTTCAAAGCCATAACTGAGCCTAATTTAAATGGTGTTTTCTGACAAGTTTTTTTACAATTGCTACGACTGTATTACATTTCAGGCAAGGCAGCCCTCTGGGAATCCAGTGAGAGCAGTGTGCAGAAATTAGTTCTCCTGTTCACAATCCATCAGCTGGGCATTTTCAGCTCAGGGACACTGGTCCCATCCCCTCCTTCCTCACTTATTTCAGAAATTGAATAAATAGTTGCTGCCCAGAGAAGAGAGCCCACAGGCTACAGAGACAAAAATGGTCCCCAGGAGGGTCCTCATGGTCAAACCCAGTCTGCTGCAGACTGAGTTATGAAATGCAATCTGAAAACTGTCTTTATCCCTGAGGCAACAAGACTTTGTTTCATGAAAAGGAATTCAATTTTCACTCTGAAAACAAGTTATAGATGGGAGCAAATTCACACAAATGTGTTTAGTCAGAGAAATCCTTGCTCCCAGTGTATTTTCCACATTTAGCCAGGCATAGCAATGGGAAAGCAGAGCCAAGGCACTCTGAAATGTTTTGCAGTTACAACACTGTCAAGGAGTTTATATTAACTGAATTCTGGTATAGTTAAGGAATTCTCTGTATTTAACAAAGTTCTCTTGCCTGTTTCCCCATTACTTAAAGATATCTGGGCATTTCTACTCACTTTTCAATTTAAAATACCTCTATCAGTTTAACTAAATAATTCTCAAGGTTTTTGCTGAGTGTTCATTTTGTGCTTGCTCTTCAAGTTGTCTACTGAGACTTCTCACAGGGATTTCAGGTGTATTCCCTTGGTTTTAACCAGTACTCCAAGTCCTTAATGAGAATGGTATCATGCAAAAAAATTGACTGAGTAACACTAAAACTCAGTCCACCAAGGAAACAAGAACCAGCGCTCATTGCAAAGTGTTCCCAGATTTCCTGCTCTCACCTGTCCCCCAAAGCCCTCCATGCTCAGCCTGTACTGGCCCATGGATCAAGCTGAAATTTTAGTAGGAATTGTGCAGCTGTCATTCCAATGAGCTCCTAGATGGTTTTCTCCAAACCCAACAAGGCAGTGTCCATACGGAGCTTAATGAACGTTCCAGCTGGAGGGGAGCCATCTCCATTGAGCTAAGAGCAGGGTTCATTTTCATACAGTAAATTTGAAAATAACCCACATCAAAACTGGAAAATTGCTCCCTCTCTGTTTACCAGCATAGTTTGTCACCACTTGCATAACAAGTTTTCAAGATGAATCATGGACAAACTATATGTCTCTGAAATTTCACTTTTCCTCTAAAGAACACAGTTTAATTTAATTGTTGTTTTTAACAACACACCAACAGGCAGTTTCAATCCACAAAATATTCAATGAAGCACAAGGACACTGACAAGATTTTACCAGTTATGATAGGATTTCAAGGAATAAACAGTTGTCTTATAATCAACGCTGCCAAAATCAGAGTATCCTTTCTTGGTTGTTTCAGTAAGTGAAGCCCAAATCCCACAGCCTTCTGTGGCAATGGAAAAGTTTGTATCTTCAACAGCAAAAGGATGTATTTCAAAACCATAAAGAAGACCCAGTGGCCCATTAGGTGCTCTTCTCTGGCACCAGCTGTTTAAGAAATAATAACAATGGAGTAAAGTTGATGTGAAGTAGAATGGCATGAACTGACTCCCACAGCTTCCAGCCATGGACCAGTGCATGGAGATAACAACACTTAACCTCCAGTGCAGTTTGCTACCAAGATCACAGAATATCAAAACTGGAAGGGACTCACAAGAAAATTCAAGTCCAACCCCTTGCAGGCCAGGGGGGAAACCTAAACTCATAGTCTTTGGCAAGAAACCTCACCACTGTGGTTTTGAGGGACATTCTGAATTTTGAAGAGAAGTGGGCTGGCCCCTCTCCCTTTCTGTAAGTGCTGGCCACGTTAGATGAGGATTTTGGTTTGGAAGAGTTGTGCTCTTTGGAAGCAACCCCCCATGGCTCCCTTCACCACAGAGTTCATAGAGGTTGCTCAGTTCACACAGCGGTCTTAGGTTCCTTTTGTGGGAGACAAAATCCAAGCCTCTGTTACAGCACACCCCAGAGTTCTCCTACAGGGATGTGAGGCTCCCAAACTGCAACCTCTGGACACTACTTCAACCCATGTTCCTGATGGCACCTTCTGTGCAGGAAACCACACCACATATCAATGGAAATAACCCCTGAACCACGTCATGTGTGCATGTTAGAGCCTCAGCAGCAACCCCTTGGAGATAGTAATCCAACCTATTTCTGTTAAGTTATTGTATGAACAATCTTGTAGAAGCTTAATTAAGAATTTTGCCCCTTTGCATTAGTCACAGACTACAGTGGGCAGGGCTGAAGGTCTAACTCTGTCCTTACCATTTTCTTCTGGCAGAAGTTTTATTTCATTTTCTTTATGGATCCTGTGATCCAGCTCTTACCTCCCTGCAGATCTCTGTACATCATTTAGGCCAGGAGTCTGACTTACCTGAAGCAGCAAAAGCACCTAATGGTCATCTGCTCTAAATCCATGTTACTGCACTGCTGGTCACAGCTGAGCACAGCAGAGGCACAGGGTGGCTGGACACTGGAATTGAATGATCCAGGGGACAGATACAGGACATGAGCTGGTTACACCCTGTGACACAAATGGTTCCACTCTCAGCATCAGCTTTAGAAAATCTGGCTGGTGGGAGCAGCCTGGATCTGGGACAGTGCAATAAGAAAGGAACTGTAAAAGCAAATTTTCCTGAGGAGGAGGAGGATTAGTGTAGGACTTTGGTGGTGATGTTTAAATTAGCTTTAACAAATAACCCTCAAAGGGAAAAGTTTTTGGCTCTATCCTGAACACTAAGTTGGCTTTGAACTACAAGGGATTCCCCAAAATCCCAGTCTATTTGCACTCCTTTCCAGTAGTGTAGGATCTTTTTGTCTTTTTTCATGCTAGCTGTGCAGCTCACGCGTTACCTTTGAAATTTCATAACGTGTTACATAACTTCTTTTTCTTTATGTCCCGGCCTAGCTTGCTTTTAAAACCAGCTGTGTCTTTTCAGCTGAGGTGAGGCTTTGCAGCTAGCCTGCATTATGTAAACATGCATTGTAACATCCCCAAACCTGCAGTTAGTCAACAAAAGATCAAACAGACCATGGGTGCTTTCATGGCAGCCATCAAAGTCACTCAAATTTTCTCAGTGAAAGCTGCCAGCTTGCTTTTTTTTTTTTTTTTTTTTTTTTGTCCAATGACAAAGATAAGGCTATTTATCTTCCTTTCAAAATTACAAATAAATAAGGAAAACGACAGTAGTTTAAAATGATATCTTAATCAAACCTGTTCATCTCAGAGTTTATATTTCAAGCCTTTCCCTGCATTCCAGAGTGAAGTCAAATGTCAAACTTTCCCCCTTTATCTTTTCTCCTTGAGTCAGGAGAAGATCTGTATCTTTAGAGAATGAAACAACTGTTTTCCTTAAAATGTTTCAATAGGCCTTGGTTTTGTAAAACAAGCCACTTCTCTGGCAGGTGCTTTGATTTCAGAGAATTAAAGTAATTGCCACAAAAGGGCTGACAAACCCCACAGCTGCTGGAGTAAAAAGAGAAGGAGCTGCATGGATGTACACAACATGTCTGGGCAGGAGAAAAGGTGGACAGTGAGGGGGGTCTGGTATTGACTTTTTTAATTTACTGTCTATTTTTCCATTCAATTCATTTTGGTCCTAAGAGGATTTCAAAGTATTATTTGCTTTCTGCTCTTTTCTAAATCAGCTTTATCAACTAGACCAGTTGTGGGTGTTCAGAAAAAGAACACAAAGCACAGTCAGAGGTGTAGCAAGCAAGATGTGCAGAAAATATGGTTTATTTAGTCTTCACATAGGAGGACTGAAATGAACTTACAACGCAGCTGCAGATGAGAGAAACACAAACAGCTCCTCATGTGCACTGATGATAGGACAAAGAGTAATTGGTTTCAACCCCACTAAGAGAACTTCATGTTGGCTACCCTGGGAGACTTCTGATATGATTAATTTTGTGCTAGGAAATCTTGTTGAAGAATCTGTGAAACCTCCACCACAGGAGGGTTTCATAAACAGCTGAGGCAGGAATGATTTAAGAGTCCACGAGAACAACTGATCCTGCCTTAGAGGAACTGAAGAGCTGGAGGTTAAAACACTTCTGTGAAATATCTCCCAACATTGTCTCCAAATACCTCATTTTATTTTCTCAAATACCTTGGATTAAGACAGGACTCATGGCTCAGAATTGATTCAAAGTTTGGGGCTGTTCATGCCTCAGCCAAGACTTTGGGTTCCACTGCTCTCTCCATTTCACATCTAACTTTCCAGCTCATGCAGAGTGGGGTGAAAACCAAAATCCAAGCAGGGTACCAGCACTGGGACAAAACCCTCACAGGCAGCCAGCCCCTTGCTGTTCATATCAGAGCCTTGCAGAGATTTCTCACCTGCCACCATGTAATCCCCACTGTGCTTAATCTGAATCCTGACCCCCTCTCTGTCCTGCTCAGGTTGCACCTCCTCAGGGATGAGAACTGAGTGTACAACAGTGAACCTCTTTTGGATGCCAGGCTCAGGAATGATCATGGACAGAAACTGTTAAACTGCAGAACAAGGCCAGAGCTCGAGGCTGCCCAGACCTGTTCCTCTGCCCCTCTGCTCACCCAAGCTCAGAGCAGACAGGACAAGCTGCCTCTCAGCTGTCTTGCTTCCCCTTGCAGGTAAGAAAATGTTCCTTTTTTTCTTAAAACTGAGTAATTATTTACATGCAGCAGATAGTGCATAATTTGGGAATTAGATAGGAAGACCATTTTTTCCCCTGCACATTCAGTCCCTGCAATTGTGAGTACAACTAACAAAAGAGAATGGCAGGCACAGAGAATAAGTTTCCACTACTCAAGTAGCAGCCAGGAAGAGGCTGAGAAAACATTTTGATACCTATAAAATCATCTGGAAAAAAGCATTTCAGTGATATATAGGGCCTTTTCTTCTCTTCCTGTTTTACACCTTAAAATATATTTTTAACCAGTTTTTCTTCTGAGTTCATATTTAAATTACTTGCTGCACTATAGAAAGCTTCACTAGTGCTAAACCTGGGGCAGTCCTCTTTCTGGATATGAAGGTGCCAGAAAAATCATACAACAAAGACAAGTGCCAGCCTCCTGGAAAGGGAGAAGGAAATAATTTTCTGTGTGTGTAACTGTGGCTTCTGGGTGTAAATCCCTAATTCTCCCATAAATTATATTGTAGATGATTTTTGATTTCTACATTTCAGGTTCAAAATCATGTCATGGGCTCTCACTCTCTCCTCTTCTTCCCTGACAGTGTTCCTCATAGTGGGAATGTGCAGAACCCTCACCTGCAGATGCATTTTCTTTCCAACCATCCTGCAGAAGATATTCTTGAATAAGAATTAAATCTATGAAGTATTCAATGTAACCATTGACATAGGCCATAGAGAGGTGTAGCCAGTCTGAAGCTGAAGCCACAGTCCAAAGCACACTCTTGGCTCCACTCCTTGCTCGGGTGGCAGGTTGGCTGTGAGCCTGCATGAATTGCAAGGGCTGTACCTTGGAAGGACACTCCAAATAACTGTTTACAATTGTAGCTTTCTCTAATCTCCAGGATCTTAACTCTTTTTAACACAGAAACTACACAATTACCAAATTGCCTTTTTCATTGTTTCCCTGCCTTTGCTGTATGTATTTGTTCTGCTACCATTTCCTTCCAAATTCATTATCATCCTCTTCTTCCACTCCTTTCTTTAAGGTCCAGATTGCTGCTCTCTTTGCCTTCTTATGTCTTTTTCCCCTATTTCTTCTGTGTCTAAAGCATCCTGCCAGTTCCTCTGTTTACATCTCTGCCTGGTTCAAGTCCCCTTTAACAAATCATTCCTTTCAAAATGCCCACAAAGAGAAATAATGGGCCAAAAGAACACCATGAAGCCATTCACCTCTTTGATGCTGTCATGCACCCTGTCTCCTCTGTGCTCAGCCCCCTGCAGTGGGGCTGCCTTTCCCCTCTCTCAGCTGTGCCCAATGCTAAGAAACTTCCTAAATAATTAGGGGATGAAATTCAGCTGGGAGAGTGAGTCATTGACCTTGCTCCATTCTCAGCTCTGCCATTAAGCTGCCAAATGACCTTAAATAACTTTTTTAACCTCGTCTGTCCCAACCTGTCTCTTCCTGTGACTTTTTTCAACAAAATGTGTAAGCTCCTGGAATCTTGTTATGTGCTGCTAAACAAAAGGGACCTATATTTCCATTGCCTGACTCAGCTGGGATTTATCCCTGTAACCACAGACATCTTCACACTCAATATCTACACCTGAGAAGTCACTTAAGTTTCCTAGAGAGTCAGAGGGGAACAATAGGCAGGTTTAGGTTAAGTTTCACCTAAGCAAATGTAGGCTTTATATTTGGGATTAAATTAATCACTTCATCAGAATATTGGCGTGTTGAAAATAATTCCCCAAATATTAACCAATTGCAATTCTTTGATGAATTTAGCTCAAATATCAAAGTTGTTTTTGTCCAACTAAATTGCATTTTTTAAAATAAATAAATTATTCCATGCAAAAAACCAAAAAAATTACCCAGACTTTTTGTGAAGTACTAAATACTTGAGAGGTGATTTTTCTAAGTCTTTCCAGTAGTTTCTTTGCAAATGGATTCTTGAATCTTTGCTTCACGAGGAGGTTTTACCACATTTCACATTCCCAAAGGGCTGTAGCTGTGCAGAAGGCAAGAAGACAGGCAGGTACCAGGAGGTCAGCACCAGACCCCCCTCAGAGCTCCCAATTTGGTTTTATGAAAGCAGAAATCAAGAGCTCCTCACCACCTCAGGAACCACATCAGTACCTGGATGTAAAACACAAAAAGGTGACAGACACTTTTCCTGCCTCAAATGGGAACTTCCATGAAATGCCATCTGCTGAAGAGCTCATGGGAAGAAGTATTCCATTTTCCTACCCCAAGGAAGAAGTCTGGGGAACACGAGACCTCTTGCAAGGCAAAAGATGCAGAGGTCATGTCACACACTAAATATGCAGAAATGGAAGAGCAGGAACATTGCACCAATCACTGCTAGTCAACATCACCTCATCCAGCCAAAATGGCAGTAAATTGGGAGTGTCTCTGAAAGAGATTAAATAACAAAATTAACTTAAAATAAAGAAAGAAGTCAGAGTTTTGCCAAAACCTATTATACACACTCTACAAAGGGGTGTCCGTGAGCAACAAGGAGGGAAACAATAATAAACTGGAGGAATGGTCTTCATAGAGTAATAAATGAATTGCAAATAGCACACATGTCAGCCACACTAATTCTAAAAGAAAACAGTTCCAAAAACAGAAATAAAATGTGACGGGCACAAATAGGTTCTTCATACTTGGAAAATGGGAGGTACTTCCCTGAGTAAAGAATCAGTCTAAAAAAATGAAAAATTTGTGGTTTTGGGTGCTATTTTTTGGGCCAAAGTAAAAAATTATATCTATATATATATCTCCACCCATTGAACCACCCCAAAACCCAAAGATTACTACACAGAGTGTGGGGCCTGCAATGCCCAGTCAAAGAGAGCTTCTAAAACCCACCTGAAACTGGAGAAGGAACAACTCAGAGAATGGATATAGACCTAGAAGAAAACCTTCCAACCTTCCACAAGGAAGAAAATTCAGACAATTAATTTAGTTATTAGTCATATTTATTGAAAACACCTGGGCCAGCTGGTTGAGGCTGGAGAAGTCATTAGGGACAATGGAAAATGGAGATGGACTCTGATCCTGTAAAGTAGAAAGAGGAATTAGCAACTTCCTGTGAAGCTCTTCTTCCCAGAAGGAAAGGTTGGTAAAATGTGGAGGCTTAATTATTTCAGATCATGAGAGTTTGATACTCCAGAAAAATACTGCAGTGGCTTGTAATTCTGAAAACTGGAATTTGATCAGCTTATTTTGAAGCCAAGGAATCCTTACCTCTGTCTACAGCAGCTGGAGATGTAAAGAAGAGAAGATACAGCTAATCAGCTGAACAGAAAGCTATATTTTGTATCCTTCTAAAGCCTCTTGAGCCATTCTGTTTAAGGAGGAAACAATACTGAGGCATCACAGAAAAGTAAAAGAAAAACATAGTTTTATTTCTCAGAGGACATAAGTAATGTCTAGAGCCACTTTTCTGTGGCAGTAACATTGTGTAGACCTATAGAAAATAAAAGCAACGTTCAGGTATTTAGAAACAGCCCAGGAGCAGCCACAGCTGAATCCACATTGTGATATTCCCACCTTATTTGAGGTAGAGCAGTGACAACCTGCATCTTCAGAGTCTCACTTTGACATGACCTCAAAGAGGCTCAGCAGCAGTCTTGGAATCACTTAGGATTTCTAATAGTTACACCAAAGAGTTTTAGATCTAAACAGAGCTAAAAAAATTAAAATATTCCATAGAAAGTATTCTGCAAAACAACACAATGTCATAGGGAGTCAAAGCCTTTCTGTGAAAAACCTAAACATTCTGCTTTGAGGGTGTAATTTTGTACTAAACTTCCCTGAAGGATTTAACTACTGGTTCAAACATAAACAGTTTGCAGTCCTTGGGTTGGTAAATAATGTTCTGCTTCTATGCCAGTGCTTCTGTCTGACTTCTGTAAAATCAATTCTTATTTCTTTCCTTTTGGGCAAAGAGCAGTTCTGATGGCAGTCAGTAAAGAAAGAGATGCTTGAGAAACAGAAGTTAGAGAGTGGCTTTGTAGTGAAGATTCATTTAGACAATTTGGTATCTATTACAAGCTGAAATCAAGCAGTTCCTGCATGCAAATGTGGAGAGGGAGTGAAAGGGAACCTTGCACAGGGAGTGGGTCCTTTTCCTTCATTACCATTTACAAAGTGGGTCAGTGACACAAGTATGGGATCTGATGACTGGGAGCACACTGGACATGTGTGTCACAGGCTCCAGGGCTCTGTGCTAGCACCATGTGCCACTCTCATGTTCAGGTGCTCTCTTCATCCAGCTGACTTAGAGAATTTATTACCACTGTGGAAGGGATCTGTAATCTCCCATCAGTAGGATGTGGCTGTCTGCTGCTGCACACAAGGAAAACCTTTGTCCCTTCATTCCTGGTCCCTTGGGCAAAACGGCTGCACTTAGGGGAAGGTAATAAAGGTCATCTCAGATGCCACACTGTCTGTGTCTGGGAAGCAAGAAAAACAGGGTGAGACAGAAAATGACTGCCTGCCCCAAAACTGTCAGTGCTTAGGAGGCATTTGGACAGTGCTCTTAATAATATGCTTAAACTTTTGGTCTGCCCTGAATAGGTCAGGAAGTTGTACTAGATGATCATTGTAGGTCCCTTCCAAGAGAAACAGTCCATTCCATTCCATTCCATTCCATTCCATTCCATTCCATTCCATTCCATTCTGTGATCAGGGATAGAGGGTGTGTTCCAAGGAGAGGGGTCAGCTGTCTTTGCTTTCATGTCAGGAAAACGAGCCACAAATTGAGCATGACAGAGCCTGAGAGAAGTGTTTACCACAACATCTATACAGAACAGTTCCTGCCACACTCCATGACCACTGTGTGTGTGAGGAGGGATGGGAACAAGGGAGGGAGGTCTTGCACCAGGGCTGGTGAGTTTGAGCAGTTTCCAGATGGCACTGGCACAGTTTGTTTTATCTATCTCATGAAGAATGTGGGTCTGTCATTCCAGCCATTCAGAGAGGGCTTCTTATCACTCTCCTGGAAGTGTTTGACTTCACCTGGCAGTTTTCTTACTGTTACCCATGAAATAAAGATTTTTATCAATTGCAGTGGAGTAGCCAGAACTTCTTTATTGTCAGTTCTGCTGAAACAGGAGGCCAGTGATGACTGGAAGAGCTGGCAGCCTGTGCAGACTGACATGAAAAATAATTTGCTGAGCTCTGTCATTCAGATAAGGAAAAAGGACCAGTTTCAACTCTGGGAGGAAAGTGTGTCATAAACAAGAGTCTGCAATTTTGCAAGACCCAAGGCAGCAGAGTGGTACAGGTGGGAAGATAATTCCAAAGTGGAGATTGTAGAAATAGCATCTAAAAGACGAAACAGAGATGGCAGGTGGCTAAAAAACATTTACAAGATTTTACACAGAAAGGAACATCCATACTACGAGGCCAAGTGTTCAAAATCTTCCCACTGCTCTCATCTAGCCCTTTTATGCACAGGAGGAGAAAAAAAAAAAAAAAAAAAAAAAAGAGAGATATTGGGTAGAGGTTTAAAACCAGCAATCATCAATCATTTGCTTGAAATGGTGCAAAAAAGATGGGTTTATTTTACCCATTGCAGTACTTTCTTTTGCATGTTGTCAGTAAGTGGCCAGAACAACGTGGCTCAGAAGAACAGTGGGCAATATATAGCTGCAGAAAGAAGTCAGCAAGGACAATGACCTGAATGTCCCCAGACCTGATATTAATTCCTCTTACAGCAGTGGATTTGGAATATTCTGTAGGTGCTACATGCCATACCCAAATTACAGTAGTCACAGGTGAGAAATATAGTAATACAGAAATATATGTGTATTATTCTATATATATATTATAGTTCAGCAGCCTCTGCCTTGGCCTCCTCAGGCAGGAGCACACAGGACACTGCACTGCCCAAGAGCCTTTTCCCGTTCCAAGGAAATGTTTTCTGCAGAGAAAAGACAAAAAAGGAAAATTTGATGCAGGCTGGGGCAGGAGAGAGGACAGAAAGGAGTGAAGGGGGAGTGATGAAACAGTGAGTACAGAAATGCAGTGCCTATATTGAGGGATTAGCAGGGCTGTGCACCCCATTTTTTGCAGCACATGGTAGTGTTTGGTCACTTGAAGGACAAGAAGAACCAGAACAGGGACTTTCTCCCATGTTTCCCACCCCATTGACACCATCACTGCTGGACCACGGCAGCAGCAGATGAACAAGATATTACAGATATTACTGCAGTTAAATGATGAGTTCAAACTAAGCTGCTAAAAAGGCATTTTAATTTCTTTTTTTTAATTTTTACATCACAAAATATTCCTTGAAGGCAGTTCCTCAGCAGGAGCTGAAGGAAAACAGGCTGGCTACAGTTTAATAGACTGGTCCCAGAGAGCTTTTCATAAAATAGTTACACTATTATAAATGAGAAATATTGTAAGAATAGCTAAAATGGGAATTTGCACGAAGTATGGTACCTTTTATTTGCATATGACCTCAATGATTATGTGCAAGATTTGGCTGTCCTCAGAGTAAGTGCCACATTCTGGTTAGAGAAATATGATCCCTTTGTTTTGGCAGAAAATAAATCTCTTAAGGTAATCAAAAATTCATGTAGCGTATTCTAAAAATATCCCCTCCAAAACTGTCTGTGCCAGACAAAACAGGAGAAAATATTCGCCTTTGACAGGGATATTGATCTATAAAATGTTTCTTTTTTTCTCCCTTCTCTGCTTTTTTGATTCTCTTCCAAGCTCCCCTCTTCTGGTGCTTTCGGAGGAACAAGGGCTTCTGGGAAGGATCATCTTGAAACACAACTTTGTCAGCTATGCCCTGAATTTTATTTCCACTCAGGAGGCCCGTTGCACAGTTCTGGCCATTTGGAGAGGAATTACATCCATTTCCAGCTCCTTAGACTCCTCCCAGCATGTATAAGGCCCTTTGTAAGAACAAGGACTTAGTACGCACATTATTGCAAGGTTGCTTTGGATTCCCTCTCTCCTTACACAGATGTAAATGGAAGTGGATCTGGAAAAAACGTTTCACTTCCTGTGAAAGTCAATCCATCGAGTCAGGAATCCTCATAAAGAGAAATACTGCTCAAGGCAGGGATTTCTCTGAATAAACTAAGTGTCTAGGTGTTCAGGAGGTGGATTTCCTATTCAGTGGTGCACACTAGTGGCTTTATAATGCAGCAGTGACGCAAAACACCTCTGCTAGCTTAAAAATACAAGGTTTAGGATCACTGGAACAGCAGTGCAGAGCAGCTGGACTAGTCCACTGTATCTGTCCCTTGCTGTACCAGTGGTGGGAGCTAATTTAGACCAGCTGTGGCTTCCTTGAGTTCATCACTGCTTGCCCCTCCATTTCAAGATGAAGTGAGGAGAAAATGCACTGTTGTAACTCTTCAAGATGGGATTTTGTTTATTCCCCACTCTTCTTCAAAGGCAAAACAGTATAAAAAAATTATGCATGTTTCTGACTGATATACGAAACAAGGGGGCTTAGGGGGTAAAGTTGGTTTTTGTTCAGCAGAAAACAGCAAGTTACTGGAGGGATGGCACTTCCAAACAACATATATCCCACCTGTCTCTTTGACCTGGCACCCTGTCACAGCACAAGAGTGATGGATTAAAGCTTTTATACAGCTGGCTGCTGTTTCTGAGTGTCATTTTTCCACTGAGGGCTCTATTTCCCCATTAGCAAATGTTTTTATTTCGGGCAGACTACAATGCCTTGTTTGTGTTTGTTTGGCAAGCCATGGGTTAGCCTGGTCAGAGGAAGGAGGAGACATGGCCCATCCCTTATGTGACTGTCTTTTAACAGCTCTGAAAGGCCACTGGCAGGCAGCAGTTCCTGCTGCTCCCACACTGCACTCCAGGCAGCCCATTACTGGGATAAACCAATATCACCTACTGAGCATTAGCTGACATATGGCTTTTGAGGGACAAAATCAGATAAGAAAGAGTTTAAATATTGAATTTACTTGCACAGGCTTTAACTTCTCTGTTTGCAAGGAGGAAGAACACAGAGGCTTATTCTGAAGTCAATCATTTCAAAATGCAGTCAATAAAAGCAGCATAAAAGAGCAGCTGGTAAGTACAACCATGTGTCAAATGAACCATTGTGTTTTCTAGGAATGAGGATGTAAGAAAGTCTGGTTATGGAACCACTCTCTTTCCTGGAATACTATACATCTAAAACAGCAGCTAAACAAAACACCTCTAAGATCAAGGGACATTTGCTTTTAAAGCCTAAAGGAATCACAGGCTTCCTTAACTGAGGGACTCTTAAGGCCTGAATGAGCACTGAAAATGGTCTTTCAACTTCTCTTTGTCTCCTTTCTGATCTATTTTTATTTGCAGTTATTGGCAGAACTAAATCCTTCTTTCTACTAATTCTCAATTCATACTTTCACGTGGAATCAGCTTAACTGTTGTTTAAGACCCATGACAAACTGGCATTCACAAGTCTGGAAATAGACATCCATATTTTTGTGCACATGTAAGTGCAAAGAGGGTAACAAGGATTTCAGCCTTAATATTCAAAGGAGTCCTTCAGGTGTTCAAATTTTGTGTCAGGGCTTACATTTTCCAGTAGCTTTTGATAAATGCTACCATGTTGCTGATCCTTCTTTCCATGCAGCCCCTCAGAGATGGCAGGTCAGCTCCCTAAAATTTTTGTGGGTTTTGGAGCCAAAAAGTAAGGAAGACATATCTCATCTATGATCTCTTACAACTCTTCAGATTGTTCTTTGTGGCTTTTATCCAGTGCATAACTGTGGGTCTCAGATTCAGTCAAAGAGAGAAACAGAGAGTTTCTAGCCAGGCAGAAGCCTGGGAAAGAGTTGGAAAAGAATGTAAATAATTCTTTATCTCTCTTGCTGTTCACATTGTTTATAGTTAAGTTCTATCACTGTGTGTCAAGCACTCTGCACCAATGGTGTGGATGGTTTTCACTTCAGGACCAATGGAATTGGGCCTCACAAAGCTCTGTATAAAAAAGCAGTGTATTTTGAATAAATTGGAGTTTTACCCTCAGCAGCCTTCTGAGTCGGTCTTCTCATTCCCGTCCTGCCTCGACAGCGATGCAAAACCTTCAAGAAAGCTCAATGAAAAGATGAGCAGATCATCTCCATGCTGCAACCTGTTCATTGAATTCTCTGCACCTTCTCATTGCGAGATCAAGCCCGGGACCGAGGCCAGGGCTTCACACAGCCCTGCTGAGCCAGCTAGCTGGAGTCCCATCACTCAGAGCTGCACTGCTGCTGGAGGCAGGCTGTTGGCTTTTGAGGAGCAAATCCAACTCTTCCACCTCCTTGAAACCTGGAAGCAGCTGATCACACCAACCTGAGTTCCCTGAGCCATCTGCATCTAGCTGAGTTCCTCCTGAGAGAGAAAATACTGCAAATTCCTCGTGTGAAGAAAAGGGGAAGCCACTGTGGCCCCTCATGAAAATCAGTCATGAAAAAAGAGCTGGGAATTCATGAGTAGTGAGAGGGATTATACGCTGTCCCATTAAAATGTGTTCCTCTCCAGGGGAAAACACCCTGCATGCCACTGCTTTGTGCAGCTCACATCCAGTAAGCCAGTTAAATTGCTTTGAGGGAGTGAAAGGAAATAATATCCCTCCTGAGGGGAGCAGGTGTCTACATCTTTCCTGTAGACACCAGAGTTTTGTCTTAAACTGCATATCCAAGTCAAATAATTTTCAATTTCCTTTGCAAAGGCAGGAAAGAGTCAGATGGAAGAATCACTCATTGCATGGAAATAACAAGATTTGCACAGGTTGGTTGAGTTCCTTCCTCCATCCCCTTCTCCTTCCAGATCCTCCTGAAAAGAGCTAAAATAATAATCTCTTGAGAGTATCTGTTACTGACAGTTCATTATACCACTTTGAATGGGATTCTTGCTTTCACTTTAAAACTGGAGATGGCTTTGCCACTCATGAAGGATTTTGTATTTGTTATAAAAACACAGTGTGGTGGGAATGTGTCATTTCAGTAGCAACCTACCTTTCACCAACACTACTGGTCCCTTTCATATTATAGCTAGAATCAGTCTCTGATTTTAAAAGACAGGAAAGTTTCTCAGAGTGCTTGGAAGCTCCCTCATGCTGAGCTGCTCTTCACTTCTGGCTTAGAAGATGGGTCAAAGAGTGTAATGGTACAGAATTATATCTCACAGACTGATCTTCATGTTTCCAGGACTTGAGTTAATAAATCCGTGGAAAAGATTTTCATTAGCTGTTAATTTCTACTTTTATTGCCGGGAGAATATTTTTCTGCTAATTTGCTGATGTTCAAAATGTTCAGAACTCTTCTTTCATAGATTTGCCAAAGTAATAAGTTACAAGCAGTTTCCAGTTTGTAATTGTAAAATAGTTCTTTTGTTTCACTGGAGATACCAGTATTTTGTAGTCGAATTTTGTATGTTTGTACAAGATCTCATACAAGTATGCACAGAAGAAAATACTGTTGTATTATTTGCCTTTGAATGGAAATTTCCCATGAATATAAATTAGACTACTCCACAAAAGTGAATACTGTACAAACACAATTATGCCACTGTGTTTCTTACATATTTTGGCAAATTAGTAGGATCTGGTTATCAAATTTATGATGTTCTGCTCCCATAATAAATAATATGCAAACCCATTAAAACTCTTCTCACATATCTTTAACTACAATAGACCAGCACATGTGCAAACATAATCTCCTTCCTAAAGCCAGATACTCGATATGAAACTTCAGGGTTTTCTATGTGGCCTGTTTGTAATATTCTTGGAGCCTGAGGAGTGAAAATGATTGCTATATATTTGAAACCTATAAAATACTGCGTTAATTTTTCCAAAAGTCATATATGTTTTCCACTCATCATATTCATCTGAGTTTTCACTCAGTATCTCCCACCATTAGATCCAAGTCTTAACCTGCTAATTGACAGCAAAAAGCTGTCCCTTTATTTTTAACTTGCCTGGAGAAAAGGAAGTTCAGGGGAGACTTTATGGTCTCCCTGTCAGGAGTTTGTAGCCAGGTGGGGATTGTTCTCTTCTCCCAGGTAACAAGGGACAGAATGAGAGGAAATGGCCTCAAGTTGTAGCAGGTGAAGTTTACCTTGGATATTAGGAAAATAAATTCACAGAAATGTTGGGCATTGGAACAGTCTCCTTAGGGAAGAGTCACCATCCCTGGAAGTGTCAAAGCATGTGGGTATGGCTTAATGGTGGTACTAGGCTGACATGTGGGCTTGATGACCTTAAAGGTCTTTTCGAACTTTAACAACTCTATAATTCTATGAAAATTACAGGTAGACAAAATATTTTCTGCTAATATAATATCTTCCAGCTCCGGTCTCAACTCAGAAATGTCAGACCACTTCTACTCTGCTCTTCCCTTACATCTATCCCTTTGACAGACACTAGCAGGTAGGTTTCCTAGCACTCTTCAGCAATTAATCTTCAGACAATTTTATATCCTTTGTCTTCCCCATTAAAAAAAAAAATCCACCTTGACAGTGAAAAAAATAGGGGATAGAAAGGTTAAATGGTTTGCTCATGGTTGCACTGGAGCTCTACTGAAAGCCACCCTTTCCTTGGGCAATAGATACCAAAGTTTTTGCAAATATCCATGAATCCAACCCCCAACCCAAGAGCAGTGCTGCTCCTCCTGCCAGCAGCACCACCTCCCACTGCAAAAAAAGCAAATTGCAGTTTGAGTAAGAGCTGGTATTTGTCACCTCTGCCTTTGCTGTGCAGTGGAGAATGCAGCACCTGGGCTTCCAAACTCCCCTCTCCCTCTCACCCACAATCATTTGTGAATTATCATTTGTGCAAATGTTTTCACCCTGTTCCCTTTCTGAAAGCTCAGAGAAGAGGTGTCACTGCTACTGCAACCATCCAGCAACTGTTTACTAAATAATCCTTCACTGCATCCCACTGACTGTTTCCTTTGGAGGGAAACAAACATTCTTGCAAACACAGCAGATGACATATGGAATTATAAAACAGCCTTTTGGGTAAATGAAGGATCTCCTTTATTCTCAAAAACATCCAGATTTACAAGTCTAATGTGGAGTGCTGTACTACGCCAGATACATTTGGAAACCATCCCAGCTATCACTTTGAAACTCTGCCTATTTAAAAGTTTTGGCAACTTTAATCACAGCCACAAAAGCTTCAGCAAAATTGCTGTTTTAATGAGGCCACTTCTGCCAGGAAGCGACAAAGCAACTGATGCCATCTGTTTGCATCTACCCACATTTAATCTATTAATGTGAGCCAAACTTACAGTCATCAGTATTGTTTTACTGGGATCATTATCTGGCCTAAAAATAAGCTATGGGTCTTATTCACTGCTGAAGTAACTGAAATCAGCATTCTTGCACCAGATATAAGTTCGATCCAATGCTTTTTTGGCCAGAAGAGAAACCAGGAATGGTTCAGCTCCATATGCCATGAATGCAAGTGAACCTTGGCTAAGCAGACAAATGCTTTCTTCACATATGCATTACAAGCTGAAAACTAACTACACTTGTGGGTCACAGTGTCTGAATCTCTGTGAACTTAAAATAGGTGGGATAGAAACAAGTTAAAAGATGTTACTATGTTCCTGTGCTACTATCAAGTTTCTATTCAATGATCCAACATGAAGTAGCTAAATAAATCCAACTGGCTTCTTTTCTATGCATACCCTATGTCTCTCAGGATCCTTTTCCCCACTTATTTTATGCAGTTATAAAACCTTTAGACAATTGTAATGATAAAACATGGATATAGGCATTAGTTCTTTTACTTCGGGGCAAAACTTAAAATTATTAATTGATTTGACATTCCAAAGAAAGCCACTGCAGAGAAATGTCAGCTTGCATTTCGTGATGTCTCTGTCTACACACTGAACAACTGGAGTAACCAGGGCTGAGAGTGAGCTGCAGGATCCTGGAGCAATTCTTGGGCTCTGATCCCGAGCCTGAGCTCCAGATACATCTCAGGTCCCATACAGGCAGCTCTGCTGGTATAAATTCCCACTTCCCACCTCCCTATTCCACCTTCCTCCCTTGGCCCTCATTTTCTAACCTCTGGGATGCTGTCACATGGATTGAAAGGAAATCAGAGCAAGATCCACCAAGATCCCTGCCCTGGTCAGAGCCAGGATTGTGGAGGTATGTTGAAGTACAGTTGACCTGCAATCTAAAGTAATCTAAGATCATAGAATCCAATGTTTGGTTGGAAAAGACCCTTTAGATCACAGAGTCCAACTGTTAATCTAAGACATCTCTTCACATCTTGTGCTTCAAAACCTCCTGAAGATCATGGAAGGCAAAGGTGGAGGTGTTCAGGTAGGGATGATGTGAGCTTGTGAGGAACAACAAGCACTGTTTGCCATGGCTGGCAACACACATCCTTCCTCTTGGGCTATTTTAACCTAAAAAGATGAATAATTTAATCTCATTTTTGATGGCATAAGATCATCCTCACACAAAAGGAGATGGACAGACAATATATACCTGTTGCTTAACAAAGGTTAACAAAAAACAGAGCTAAGGAGAGCAAAAAAAGAAAAGCTGTAGGCTGTTTAATATCTTTAAGATCTGGAATAAAACATTTCTAGTGGATGGAGAAACTAATTTTCCTGGTTTCCAGCTTATTTCCCACACATAAGAAAAAATGTGTGGAATCACTATTCTCCAACATTGTAAAACACAATTTACTATAAGCAAGATGTTAGTTTCCTTGGCTGAATACAGTCATTGTCCTGCAATAGGGATAATTCTTCCCAGTTCCTTGGGCCTCTCATAAATTTATTTCTTACTTGTTCAAAAAACCATTTATGATCACCTACATCCTCTGAGTTAATGGTACCATTTTTTTCTTGTTGTTTTCAGCTTATGTTATGATCTCTGAGACTATACTGGATTTAGGGATTTCAATTTGGTCTTTAGTGACTCATATATACCACAAATTTAATACATATCACTGGGCAAAGACTAAAAAAAAAAAAAGTGCAGCTGAGGCTGGCATTTCTGTAAAAGCCCAGAGTGCTGTAGTCCACTGGCAGGATAATCTGTCATGTCTAAGAATTATTATATTCATAAGTCTATACCACACAAACTGAATCCTCTGATCTAAATTAAATTACTCTGGTTTCATGGCAGTGCTACTTATATTGCATTACAGTCCATTATCCATGGCCTTGTTCTGGCCATAAGTGATGACAGATTCTAGTGCCTTACACAGTTATATTGGCCATTTATTTTCAGTGCTAGAACAATAGGCACAAACAAGTCTCTTTTGTAAAGCTTTGGTACAGCTTGAGCCACATATTCTGCTTTTCAATCAAACTTTTTAAAGATATCAGTCTTCTTTTTTTAACACTACTTCTTTTATCTTGCATGCCTGTTTTTTAATCATTAAGATTTCACTAAGCTGTGACATGAGCAAACTTTTCCATCATCTTCTGCCCCCTTAATGCCAACATTCACAATACTTCAATTATTTTAAATCACCAACTGTATTTCACATTTTATTTAATATATTAACATGTCATATTCTGACACTGCAGAACATTATAGGTTGGTCGGTTTCTCTTAAACAAACAAACAAACTGAAAACAAACTGAAAACTGCAGTTCTTGAACCCAGATTACCTAAGGCATCACTGGGATGGATGATCCCAAGGGCATGAGCACTACAGCACTGTGAGAGAATCACTCCTGGCTCCTACACCAGCTGATAGGGAAAAAATGATGCAAATGAGCAGATTTAGGGTAAACTCCAGAGAAAATTTATTCCTAACCTCCCAGGCCTAGGCATTTCATTGAGCTCTGGAAAAGAAATATAGCAAATAATTATGGAGAATGAGAAATGCAATTTTAATTTTTTTTTCAGATTCATATTATTTTCTTAGTGCAAGAAGAGGTATGTGATGGCTTGGACAGTGTGGTAGTGGGGTGTCAGCACCAGGGGCAAAGGAACATCATGCAGTAGTTGCATTTAGACAGGAGACTACTGATTCCCCTGTTTTGGATGTTGCTGTATGGGAATACCCAAATAAATCCTCTAAATACATTGACAAAACTTCTGCTGTCTAGCATTCATAAACACAGACTTATCTTCCAAACATAAAAGAGCGATAAACCACAATCTGTTTCATTTTAAATCAGCTATTTAATAACTGCTGTAATGGTCCTTTTTTAGCTTTAAATGCAGACCACCATGCATATTTAGGAAGTTCTGGGGCATGAGTTGTGTCTCCAGAGCTGGTTCCTTGGGAGCTGCAACAACCACACTCCAGCTGCCTCACCAGAAATGCAACTGCAGCAGCTCCAGAAGTTCACAGTAGCTGCATTAATTGTTACCAGCTGAGGACTTGAGCCTTTATCTCTTGTTTAGGCTCCAGAACCAAATTAGGGTTCAGCAGCATGAGTCTGCTCTAAACAAAGAGTTGATGGTTTTGGGTTCAGGGTTTGCTCATCCCAATGAGCCTGATCTTCCTCGTGCTGCAGTAGTGTGGAGCTCTGATGACAAAATGACATCCAATACCAGGAGAAATGCTGCTGTGGATATGGGAAATGGAGTAGCTACCACATGGGTGCTACTGAAATGAAACTGGCCCCATGTGCCAGCTTCGCAAAAAAGAACACTTTGTTCCTGCCTGGCCTTGGCAAGCTTTTAACCCTGGCTAATTTAACATTAAAGCTACACTAGCTGTCTCAGATCCATATTGTTAAAGCCAGCTGGATATGCCAAAAACTACAAAGGGGAGCAAGCTTTTTGCCTACACAAATAATACTGACTGTCACTTTGTATCAGGACTTAATCCCGTTAATGAGCTGCAGGCGGGGCAATTTCCCTGATTGAATATATTTTTCAGAGCCCATTCCCACTCACTGTACTGCTTGCTGATAGCCATAAGGTATGGACTGCAATCTGGACTCCACTCTCATTCAGCAGTTCATTATTCAGAGTGCCTTTTGCTTCCACATCCACTCAATCCTGTTATCTCTCCCACTGCCACAAGGAAATGCTGCTCCCATTCATTGCAGGCTTTCCAAGCTGTATTCAGATTTGCACCAGGCTGCACGTTCATCTTTTGTGCTGTGTAAAGGATTCTGGGGAGGTTTCACCTGGTTTCACACTAGTTCTGCTCTGCTGTACTGGATATTGGAAATTTCACAGGATGTCGTTCATTCATTCATTCATTCATTCATTCATTCATTCATTCAGCAATGAAAATTAAGTAAATTCCTTGATTATTCCACTTCAGATCCTAGAGCTTACATTGTGTTGCACAGAAACAGGCCCATGGATTGGAGAAGTTTAACACATGATTATATATAAAGATTAGTTCAGAAAACAGATTTCTATTAATAAAATCCCTACTTTTATTTTTCATTCGATGCCTTGAGAAGGCTGACCTAGAACAGAGACTAGACAGAGTTAAAGAATAAAGTAATCTAAGTCTAATAAATCTAGGGATTTATTGAAAGGCCTCAACGGATCCACCTTGGGCAGCACAAGAGCCCAGCCAGGGCTGCACCTCAGATGAACCTAAAATGGTCACAAAATAGATGACCAGTCATGGGGACTGTTACTTTTATAAATTCTGATCCATTAGAATATTGGAGTTAATTGTCCAATTACAGCTTTAGGTTATGAAGTCCCATCCTTCTTGTTTTTCTCTCTTCAGTCCACCATTGTTTATGCTCTTGGGCCTGAAATTTGGATAATTTGTCCTTGGTCCCCAGCTAGAGAAGGAATTGTTTGGTCTACCTATTCTGTGAAGAGAGCTTCCATTCCCTAATATGAATCTCAGAATTACACACTAAAGCAGTACAGAATCTGAAAAATATAAACGCTAAAACCTGAGGCACCAATTTATGTTTTTAATTTGATCCTACCATGTTTTCCTGGATGTAGAAGCAACAAGTTTTTCTTTGCCTCTGAAAACAAATGGTTGGATCCATTTCTCTGTTTGTGTTACATGAACATCCTTGGAAGAAAGTCCACCAGATAAGAAAATGACACCTCAGCTGCCTGGAAACTGGGAGAGTAGGTGTGTCTGTATTGATCCTGCCTGGGATCCTGCAGCAGGCTGAATAGCTCTTTGCCCAAGTTTTGCTATGTGACATCCTGGCTCTTTTAGCTCCATTTGCTCTCCCATGAAGAAAGGGATAGGAGAGGAGGCAGCCAGGATATTTATTTACCTGTCCTCTGAGTAAGAATCTATTATTTCAGGCAAAACATTCTGGGTTTATGACATGATTTTTTTTTTTTTTTGGTTGACAAAGGAAAAATATGAAAAACCAACATACATTTTCCAATGGATATGAATGTTGAGAAAATCACCAACCTTAGAAAACTCACTTCTTTTCACTGCAAACCAGTTCTCCTGCTGAAAACCCTCTGAAGACCAGCACTGGTTCTAGACATGGAGCCTTCACACACCTAACGTCCCAGATCACTACCACAAATAATTTGCTGCTTGTTTTTAAACCAGGTACTAGAGAAAAAGGGCTATTTTGGATTAAAGGGACAAAACACCACTTTGAGCACAGGAACTAATAAAAGGCTGGCCTCCAGCAGGCGACCATCTCATGCTTTGTTTGTTTTCACCTGAATTAGATTAGTGCTGCAGTGTGATTTCACCCTTATTAGACACTAGGAAGGCTACACAATGAAGCACTAAGCTCAAGGAAAAGTTCAGAGAGAGTTCACAGCTAATTAGAGGTCTCAGGCTGCTCACAGCAAAGCAACCTTGATGGTGAACCTTGCATTTCTGATATGACTGAGCTGCACTGGCGTGGATTTTTACATGCCTGAACACTTTTGCATCCAGCTGGTGGTTTTCCCTCGCCGGTGAACTAATAAGGGCTGTTCCCTCCCCTCCCTGTTTGCACATAATGTTTACTGCAAAATCATGGAGGACTCTGTTAAAAAGATCAGAGTTACATGTCACGTAAATATTTATGTCAGAACAGCATAACAAGGCATAACTGGGACCCCAAGAATGGATATATGTAGCTGCTATGTATTCACACAGCAAATAGTACATATTTAGTTTAGCAAATAGTACATATTTAGTATGGCTTTTTCTCGGTCTGACTTCTCTAAATAAATTGTAAAGTTAAAGTGAGTTGTATTTTTTGGTTTTGTTCTCTTAAAAAATAATTACTGTTAGACTAAATAATCAGAAGTCAAAGATACATTTGGTATTACCCAAGAAATACTGTCAGGTTTACAGAAAAGAATTCACACATAACCCATACTACTTGCTGAGGAAAACCTTTGTATTTCTTGCCTTCCCAGTTATAATGATCTGATTGTGAGAAGTTTGGCAACACAGGAAACGTGTTGCAAAACACATGCATGTATCCCTTTTTTAAATCACCAAAACTCTGGATGTGGGCAAGAACTCTGAGTGTGGCTGGCAGCACTTCACCCCTCCCGGGCTCCCACAGAAATGTTTTCTCACCCCTCAGTATAAAAGAGACTTGTTTCTCCATTTTAAAAGTGACTGCTGGCAGCAAAACTGTATCCAAGGCTCTCCTGCCCAAAGGCTTCCTAAAGAATAAAATTCCCACTTTCTCAGATGGTTGGGCTCATGAGTTGCTTTGCCCTGCTTGGCTGTGTTTTTGGGCTGTGAGACCAGTGGCTCACAGGCTGTTTCTGTCTCTGCTGGAGTGAATTCACTGCTGGATGCCAGGCTCTGTCATGGCAAATCCTGCCCTGTGCCCACTGACCTGGCTTTACGCGTGGTGTGTTGATGTGTTCCTTCAGGATCTGCTTATCACTGCTTAAAATATGTAAGATATTTTTATTGTCTGAAGAGTCACAGTTTTCTGTCTTGGGGTATAAAGAATGTGGATTAAACACTTCATAGAATTGGGGAACATATATAGCTAGTACACCAATATTTCATTTAATGTGACTATGCAGTATATGGCATATTCAAAAAGTTCAAAACTTTTGAACAGCAATTAAGTAAAATAAAACATATATTAGCATATCACAAGAAAGCTCTAAAGCACTCCATGCAAACTTCTGTGCTTTTTTTTCCTTACTCATAAGCTAATTAATTTTTTGGAAACAGGCTGCATTTATGAATTTTGGAAACTAAGTGAAGCACAGCAGGGATTCCAGTTTACTGCCTAGCAAAAACTGTGACTCTTTTAACAGTTCTGACAGGCACAGCTGAGTCTTGCAAGAGCTATTCCCTTCCTTCAAACATTTTTTTTTGTCCCTTCAAACACTCTGTTGCCATATTAACAATCCATGTCGAAAATTTGCACTTACCCCAACAGCATTATACTGTCAGGAGCTACTTTCTGATTTATATCTTTTTCAACTGATTCTCAAGGAACACTGCAGGCATGACCCATTGCAAACAACAGGAAGGTTTTCAATCTGTGTATGTTTTACACACAGTCTATGTCTATTTGTGACATTTCTTTTACAGCTTCTCTCTTTAGAGGTAATATTTGCAGCCCCATCATCAACAACCAAGGTAAGAGTTTTAAGGGAACAGTAGTTTGAAACAAAGATTGCCTCCACGAAAGAGGGCTTGAATGAGGCAATAAAATGTTTGCACACATGAAAAATACCTATGAAGTCACTCCTTGGTCTGAGCTACAGAGGCAGGATGCAGGGAACAGATTTCACTGCTGAAGTGTTACAATGATTAATCACAGCCTGAAGGAAAGTCATTCTGAATGTTCTGCGAGGGGAACTGCAGGGCCACCACTATGCAAGGACTCCAAAGAGGCTCCCCTGTGCCAGCACAGAGGCGACTTTCTGTCCCCTCCACACCCTCCTACAAAGGCTGCCAGAAGCTGCCAATTTCAGCCCAGCAGAGACTCTGAACTCATGTAGTTCTTTTAGGAGGATGATGTTGTGCTACCCAGCATTTTGGGTATGGCACAGGTTGGGAGAACACCAATTAGGTTAAAGGGAAAATCCTTATTATGTATAAAAGCTTCTTTATATTTCTGCTACACATTTTCCACAAGAACCATTGAAAACCCTGACAAAATGATATATGAGCAAATAAAACTTGAGTTTATGGCATACAGACTCATTTTCTGATTTTTTTCCCCTCAAAACTCAGTGTCAACTGTTTTCTTTGCCATTTTTCTCCAAACCCACTGTGCCAACCAAATGTCATTGATATGTGACTTTCCACACAGATAGATGGTATTGCAATTTTTCAAAGTACTAGACTGAGGCTATTAAGCATATTGCTTTAAACTTGCACCAAAATCAGAGACTATGAAGGAAGCAGACAGTTGGCAGAACTAGCCTTTCCACCACATATGTCAGCAAGAACTATAGCTTGGGAAAATGATGATTTCTGGAACATAGCACTAATGTATTTACCGTATGCTGTGCTAGAAGCTTTTTACATTCATGCTAATAATGCAACTTGGTAATTTCACATAGGCAAACTAGAGGTCTATTTTTATTTTTTGTGCAAAGATTTAATGTATGGGGCTGCAACATGGCTAGACTGTGTTATTTTTACCCACACACTACATAGACTCCACTGGTAAGCCGTGAAATGCTATCAGAAGAAACAGTAACTGCACTACACTTGTGGAAAATGCAAGTCCTCTACATTATAAAGGTTATTTTCCTTCTTTCTTATTCATTTATTTCTTAGTTAGAAAAAATGCATAATTTCTAAATGACCTGCCATTACTAGGAACTGTAGAGATTCTAATAGAAAGATAAATAAATACATAAAAAGCTAGAAATGCCCATTTCAGTGCTTACAATAAAAGAAATGAGTAAAGCAAAGCAGGTCTGCATATCCATGCCAAGAATGATACCAGAACACAGAACAGTAGAAGTCTTGGCTAGGGGCATTTAAGCAACTCTCATTAAGGTATTCCAGTCTCTCTTTGCTTTAAACACCTTCTACTGCTAACATTGTATGGGCAACAGCAAAAAGGAGAACACACATGAACATCTGAGCACACACAAGGAGCAAGATTAGAAGGATGTAGTTTACATTAAAAACATTCCTTGATACTCCTGGCTGCTTTTGTTCTTCCTTCCTTTATCCTGCCCTCTATCTCCCAGCCAGGTTTTTCTTCCTCTCTCCTGCACCATCCTGATTTATAATGTTCCCATGTTACAGGTGACAGCATAACAGGTGACCTCCTGAGAGCTGACTCCTCCCAGGCTGGGTCCTGTGTGCAGACTTAGGTCAAAAACATAGTTGAAACTCTTCTGGGTAATCCCAAATGGCCCATCTGTTCCTCATTCCCATCACACCAAGCCTTGCCTGTCATCACCCACAATGACTCTTGGAGCTCTGTCCTGCCTGTTTCAAAGTGGTTGAGCTCAGAGGAGCTGGAGATGGCTGAAATATTATTTTTTTACCGTATTTTGCAAAGCCAAATGCATAAAGACACAGATGTACTTCGACCATCTCCAAAGTCAGCTTCTGTTTGGCTCAACACTGAGCTAGGCAAGGATGTGAAACATGGCTAAAATGTGTGCTCGGTTAAGGCAGGGGCCAGAAAAAGCTTTTAGGAATGTCTAGTGGGACTGATTTCCTCCTCTCTTTTGTGTTCTTTCCTCCAGATGCGTTAACATGGGAATAGACAGCCCTTGATCTTCTTGTGGAGACTGCCCTGATAGGAAATGTGTTGTGTGCCTTTATCTGGGAGGCCCTGGGTTGGTTAGGACAAAATATTGCCAGTGTGGGGTGGTTCTCCAGAGTGCAAGGAGTAACCTGGAACCTCTCAGCACTGCTCATTTTCTGTAGAGCTTTTTTACATGTGGGCTTTGGCAGCACCAGTGCCTGGTTTTAGAGTTTTGCAAGGTGGACCATGATGTAGAACAGTCAATCTTTTCTAGATTTGGTGGCTTTTGAAAAGTTCTATGGCAGCAAGGTCAGAGGGCTGCTGCTTGCTGGGGGCAGGGGTTGTGACAGACCTTCCCCATGTCCCGTGTGTCAGAAAGGAAAGCAACTCTCTCCACTCGCAGAACAGAAAGATTTTCCAGTTTTGCTGGTGGCAAACTGTGACTAACTTGCTAACAGAGTATGTTCACTGACTCCTGACACTGAAAAGTTTTTGACACTTCACAGTCAAGTCACGTCCTTCCCCACCTTGTCAGCACACAGATTTTCCATTTTGCTCCAAGGAAGTTCTTTCCCCATCTCTCCAGATACCAGATACCCAGCTGGCACCCTAGTCCCTGGTACTACTTTAGTATTAAAGTTCAGGACAAATATTTAATAACATTTCAAGGGACAGATTATCAGAGCTTTAGACATAACCAAGGGAAAAGTCACCCAAAGTTCATGTGATTCATGAGACAAAAGATTTCCAGGGCAGAACCTTCTCCATGACACTCAGCAAGTCAATCCTGTTGTTACAAAAGGCAGGTTTCCCTGCAAAATGTTGTAGCAGTCAGGGGTTCCAGTGATGCAGATGATTCAGTCACAGCAGTTATAAATCCTTCTGGAGCTGGTGGGATACCAGCAATCCTAAAGGCACAATGTGGAAGAATCCCAAACACTACATCGTGGACATGAGCTGTGTCCTCCTGTTTGCACAGCAGTTTTGATCTGCACAAAAGAGATTTGCAGGAGAACTCTGGCACAACAGCACAGGTTGGACCATGGGAAACAGCATGTGCTCCAAACACAAAGCTGAGCTACAGACTGAAGTATCTCAGCATTTTTGACACAGAGACCACAGAAGGAGAGAATTATCAAATTGCATTTCCTCAGGTCAGGAGTAGGTTAAATTCTAGAAGGAAAATAGGCCTATCATAGATAAACTGACAGCACTGCATCTTGATGAGTTATGGCATTCTTTCCTGACTGCCAGAACAAGAGAGTTCAAAAATAAGTGGTAGCAATTTCACATTTTAATTGGCACAATTGTAGAAAATGCTCCTTGGCAAGTATCAGGTATTATGTCTAACAGACCAAGCATTTGTCTGCAACAGACTTCCTTTGTGTCACACAGGAATAAATAGACATGATGCTGCCTTATATGGCATAAGCATCACCTTGTGAGGGAGATGTGATGACTGTGAAATGAAGCTGAAGTTGGCAACGATAATGCAAACAAGAGGATACCTTCAGCATGAGTGCTGACCCCATTGCATGAATAGCACGATTCTGTCTCGTAATAAAATCCTCTGCTATTGTCTGTGTGTGCATAAAACACCCTTGTAGTGAAATATATACTTGTGTTCTCTCCCAGAAAACTGAAAAAGATAAATTAGTGCCCTCTTATGCCTTAAGGCCAGAAAGCTGCAGACAGAAACTAAGAACTGGAGGTCAGTTCAGCCTGTTTCTCAAAGTTATACAGCACAGCTTCAGCTGCTGCTTCTTAATGCTGAAGTCTTGAACACTCACTGTGCATTGCCTAAGTCCTCTCTTCAGAAATTTTCAAAATCAATAACTAATTTATTCCTTCAGACCACTACTGCTTACCCTTCCCAGCATGACTGACACCTGCTTCCACTTTCACATCCCTGAACATTCGTGCATCTGAGTTAAAGTTCCAGTGACCTTATGTAGTCCCTCACATTTGCTGTTCTCCTTCGGGTACTTTGCTGATATTTCACATTCGGACTCTACATCCCATCCTTCTCCTCCTCTCACCGTCTGTAGCTCTCCATGTAGGTTCCAAAGCGAAGGGGCCAGGCCCGATTTCAGCTCCCTTAGCCAAAGAGGCGAGGAGCGAGTTTCTTTAGAGGGGGCTCAGCACCCTCTGCTGTATCCTCAGCGAACTGCAAATTTCCTTGAGCATCAAGGACCAATTCCTCACAAAAGCAAGAAAAATGATGTGAAGACAGATGTGTAAGAGAGTGATATAGGAACTTCTGTGCCTATTGGAATATAGAAAAAACCTTTCTTTTTTCCTCTTCTCCTCTTCCTAAAGAGTGAAATGCCAAATAGAATATTTTCAACCTTTTTGAACAAATTATAGATGCATTGAACTTGGCAAATGACATTCCTCAAACTGTTTTTTCTTTTTAAATTATTTTTTCCTACCTATTACTTTATTTTATATAAGAGCAACTTAGATGTAAGTTTTGAAAAAAAATCACAATATATTCAGTTCATTAATTTTTTTTTCATTTTTTTCTGAAACTGGGAGGCAAGAGGATGTTGTTCAAAAGTATTTCTCCTCAGCATGAACCGTTCCAGTGCTTTTGTTTCTTTCTCAAATTGTATTGTTTCTCTTCAAAGTGCATTTCAAAGCCATAATATTTCTGAAGATGAGGTTGCTGGATTTTTTTTTTTCTTTAGGAATAGACTGTGGGCTCAAATAGATTAATACATGTTAAATAGAAGATACTACCAGACACCCAAGTTCAAAGCAGCAATAAAATAATAAAAATATTCATTTCTATACTACATTTCTTTTATTTATTGATGTGATGTTCCAAGTTCTCTTCTCAACCTACAGCTACAAAATACAGTCTGCCTGTGTCCAGCTTTCACCACAGAAAAGGTGAACTGATGATCACCTGAACCATGAAGATTGTTACTGAATTTGAGTGGAAACCACTGTGGTGAGCAGAAAATAGGAATCATTCTGTTCTCCGTGAACATTTATTCCCATCTCTGAATGACAGGGTGATTCTTTGTTACTGTGACTGTTGTAGATCTAGCAGGTATGACCCTCTCCTACACAAATTCTTTCAGACAGGGCCCATTTATATACACAAATTTTCAGCTTTATGAAGCTCAATTCCACAACTGATGAGGGTCTGTGGAGGCTGATGGAAGAGAAACAAAACCAATAAAAGCAAAGTATTCCACCTGACTGCAGAATGCAACTTCCAGCAAGTATAAAAGCTATAGTACGACTTCACAGACTTGGATGACAACTCTGCAGTGTGATGAAACAGAGATTAGAGAGAATCCCTTCTTGGGATGCAAACAAACAGAAAACCACTGGGGCACAAATAACATTGAAGCAGGCAATCATGTTTTACCAGCCTCACTTTTCAAGCTATTGAAGCTCATCTGGAACTAAAGGAGAGTTGAATTTTTTTAAGAGTTTCACTACACACCTTTATTCGAACATGTCTGTGGCACTGAAAAATTAAATCTTTTGACTGGAAGTTTGCTTGGAAGGAAGTTGACTTTGAGATCCTAGCTAAACTCTGAAGTAGAAGAATACTGAGGAGAAAATCTACCAACCTTCCCATAGTAAAAAAAAAAAAAAAAAAAAAAAAAAAGGTAAAAGAAGCTATACATTGAAATAAGGCAAATGTGAAGTTGAAAATTCCCATGCTGGAGCAGGGCAAGGACTCCTCTCCCTGAGCAGTGGAAGAAACTTGCAATGAACTAACTGATTGTAACTCCCTCTCTCTGACTCCATGCACTTCTTGGGGTGGAGGTAGAGTTGGGAAGGAGGGAGGGGTGGGGGAGAATATTTTATTAAGATTTATTTTATTTCTCATTATCCTGCTGTGATTTTCTTAGTAATAAATTCAATTAATATCCTCAAGTTGAGTCTGGTTTGCCCATGATGATATTTTGTGAATGACCTTTTCCAGTTCTCATCTCAACTCCTGAACCTTTCATTAAGTTTTCTCTCTCCCATCCACTTGTGATATGAAAAGTAAAACATTTCAACTCAAAAGAAATGTATCATATATTCAGGGAACTTTATCTCAAAAAAACACACCAGCTTTTAGTTTTATTATACTTAAAATAGTTAAGGTAAAGTTAGAGTCAAAACCAAACAAAGGCATTTGATGACTCAAGTCATACCAAAATTTTGCCACATACACAGTGATGGAGGGCATATGAATTTCAGAGTTGTTCTCAGAAAAGAAAATTCTGGCACCCTTCATTCAAAGCCTCCAGTTGCTATTCCTGTGCAAAAGTGAAAGTATTCTTTGCTGTGTTTTGTCTCTTCATTCCAGTTCCCCCATTTCATTCCATTTTGGGAAGAAATCGTTGCTACCTAAATCAAATGGTGAACTTTCACAAGCATGGAACAGATACTGTGTTCTGAGCTCGGCAGAGCCTGCTAGAATGTAATATCCCTCAAAACTTACCTCTTCTCAAGAGTGCAAACAAAAGGAGATGCATTGAGTAAGAACCAAATTTTGGAATTCTGTAATCAAAAATCCATAAAGAAATTTCTTTTCTTTAGCATTGAAGTCTACCTATAATACTGTACAGGTACTATTATTTATTCTGCAGAAAAAAATGCTCATTCAACACATAAACATGTTTTGCCTTAACACACAGGTAATAAACGACTTTTATTTATGCAATATATTTGAAGTCAGAATTTCGGAAAACAAGAAAATGTTGTACTCTCATTTAAAACTTCAGTAATGTTAATCAGAAAAATCAGTGTTGTTATAAACACAGTATTCATGCTGAACAATTTGCTGGTTTATGCCAATTTGACATATCATGGAAGTTACAAATACTTTGATATCCAGAGACTATGCAATGCTTCTCCAGATGCTTCTTAACCAAAACAATTCACAGATGTTTGCTCATCTCTCTGCCGAACGTCCTCCTAAATTAGTTGATCCTAGAATAAAAATACAAATTAAAAAAAAAAAAAAAACAGCTTGGTAAAACTAAAGTAAAGCTTTATTCTTGTAAATTATTTGGGGAATTTATATAAGGAAAAGCAAAACTATTAAAAATTGAAAAAACAACCTACACAATTGATGAAAACTTTTCTATTGCCATTTTCATGAATATAAATGTGCTCCTCTATATTTCCATAAAAACATTTTTGCCATATTCCAATTGTAGCTACATAAGTGAATCTTCAAAGCATTATTCTGTATATGAACTGAAGTTAATGGCAATCATAAAGCCAAATGACATCTATTACTAAAGTTCAAAACAGCTACTTTTTTTATAACATTAATTTCTCCTATATTATTTAGAGATCCTATCAGGCATGCATTATTTCACATACTGTATCACTCTCCAGAAATCTCATAATTAAAACAATTGTGATGTAAACTTTTACAAACTATAAGTCTTCATTTCTTAAAATATTTTTATTTTGGTTTCATGAACTCAAAACTACTTGGGATGTACAGGAAGGTCACATTTATTAGTATGGACTGAAAGTGCTTTAGAGATGAATTATCTTTTTAATATAAGTTTAAAAAAAATCAATTATGATGCAAACTTGGAAATAAGGAAAATCAGGTTTGCAAGATCTGATTGGTCAGGGTGCTACATGATCTTATCTAGATTCTCTTTCCCAAAAAAGGCTGGACCATTCAAGGAGCCTTCTGACCAGGGCAATTCTATGATTCTGTGACTCTGATTCTATTAATTAATCTGCCCCAGTGCAATTTCTACCCAAATCCACTCCCCCCCCAACCTTGGGCTGATGTTTTTAGCTGCTTTTGCTAGTTTTATGTTTCACTTAACAAGTAACACCCTGGACTAGCTCCCTTTTTACTGGGATCTGTGGACATCTACATGGATGTCTTGATAGGCAGATCTTTAGGATATGTGCAGCTCAGAAATACAATTTGGACATTATCAGATTTAAATCTCTGTTAAAATCTAATTCTGGAATGAAGCAAGAACACATTTTCACAGCAGATACTGTCCCACACATAAGACCAAGGCAAAATACAATCATAAACACTGTAATCTTTCATATTTTGCTGAAAGCCTACTTCCAATTCTGAAATATCCTTTTTATTCTTGTTAATTTATTAAGCTGCTATGCTGAAATTTTTTCAGAACGTGTTAAATGCTAGTTTGTAAATATACTTGCCTTGCTGTCTTTGCAGAAGTCCAGAGATGGTGATTGGCTGCCTTGACAGAGGCAGCTGTGGGGAAGGTGAAGCAAATGGGTACAGCTGAGGGGTTCTGAAATCAGCATTAGCCCATGATCCCCTTTGACTGCTTTGGGATCCAGATGATGATGGACAAGCACTATGTGGTAATCTCACCACAGGGGTGGATCTGTTAATGAAATTAATTCATGCATGTGATTTGAGACTACTTCTATAACAAAAGATTCCAAAATTACTTCAGTTTGTTGTCTATGTATTTCTACTTACTGAATATTTTTACATATTTCAAAAAGCAGACTGACAAAACAATTATCGAATCAGAGGTGGGAAAAAAGTACTTTGTTACACATATGTTAATTTTCTGCTAGGAAGATATATTTGGCTTACTGATTATAAACAATAAGAGTTTAATTTTTCTGGAACAATTTAAAGTTATTGATGTTAATAATTCTCACAGTTTAAGACATTTTCAATGTTTAAATTTAAAAAACAGAAACACCTGTTGCAGGCTGCATGAAAAGTTTGGGTTATTCAGAGAACAGCCCTTGTGCAGATTTTGTGCTTTCATCTCTAATTTTTGTAGGAAGGATAGAGCAAAGACATTGTTAAACTTCTTCATTATAAAATTACTACCCCTTTCTATAGGAGTACCATGACTGCAGATGTCAACAGCTACAGAAGCACACATTATATCTGCACATTTTTGAAAAACATTATTTCAAAATAAAACTTTCCCCCAAAACCAAACATTCATGTAGATGATAGGCAGGCTGCACAGTAACACTTCTTCAGATCTAGAATATAACCTTTGAACATACAGATTAATAAAGGCCAGAGGGGAAATTACAGTCTCTCATAGGAGATGGCAACCTCGAAAAAGTATTGAATTACCTTGTAGATCCTGCTCCAATACACTGACTTGGCTTTATTAGAGCTATCTGAGAACTCCTGTAGGATACACTACCTGTTGGAAACAGATTTTTGAAAACAGGACCAATGTGAATTACCCCTTTTACTCAAGAGAAAACTTTGGAAACAAAGATTAGTACCTTTTTTGCATGATTTGGGACAAATTCATGATTAACTCATTTAAGAACTAAAAATGGCGCACAATTACAGTAGTCAATGAGAGAGGTCAGCTGTCACAAAAACATCATATTGCACCATCCCTGCAAATCTTGTTCTAGTTAAACATATGGTGGTTTCTTTCACCTTCTTTCATTTATCAGACTATTATTAAACTATCAACACAGCTGTGCTGAAGCGCTCCAGTTTTTCAACTGATCTTTTTTTTTTGCCACATCCACCTCTGAGAAGGAAACTTTCCTTAGTGCACTGTCAAATCCTTGTTTTCACTTACCCTTACTTTTGCACATAAACTTTGATTCCCTCAGCATTGCCCGCTGCTAAACTTTATGTGAAGGTTCTGAAATCCACTGAACACATAACTGTTCTACATAAAATTTTACTGTCTAATAAATATCTATTTATATTTAGAAACAATAAAAAAACCGGTTAACCTCAGCTCTCTTTATCTTGTTAAGCTTAAATTTATAGGCAACCATGTATTTAGGAAGGATCTGAGCCTATAAATCAGACAACATAGACAAAGCAATTTTTCCTCCTCCATTGAAATTGCATTGCAATTGCATTTGTCTTTGTTTCAGGACACTTACACCATGTAAAAAGACAAGAGCTCTAAAAGTTCTTTATGTGCCTGCAGATGGATTCTCTGAACTGCTGCAACCAGTTGAAAGCCTGCCTGAGCACAGGCTGCTGCAGAAACATGCTGAATGTAAAACCAAGAATGGGAGAGACCTGCAAAGCATTAGGAATTCTGGGGAAGTCCTCACAAATAAACAGTTCTCAAGAGACTGCACCAATTCCAGTAGGCTCTTACTTATGTCTTATTTTCATCTGAGTGTTACCCAAGCTCAGGGTAAGAAGGAATGAAAGAAAGTAGTGGCAGGTAAAATGTCTTATACCTTACTACAGTGATAAGGTGAAAAAAAAATCACCTTTTTGAAGAAATTCTTGATCTCAACTACCTCACTCTTGTTATTAAATATTTTTTTAACTTCCATTTAGTTTCCCCCCTTTTCTTCATGTGGTATTCAATATGACATTGTGGACAATGTTACTTTCTGTTAATCACAAATAAATAAAATTATGAAGCTTAACAGAGAGTCAACAATGTATTTTGCAAGTATTCCTGTTCTGTTCAATCACACATATAATTACAGTATTTTCTTTGCAACTGTTTGATTCAGAAAAAATTGGTTTGGTTACAAGTAATCATTTACTGACAGAAGAGGTAAGTATTAGGAAAACATTTCATACTTCCCTTTAACCATTTTCCAGCTGCTGGATTGAAGTCCATGTGGTAAATTCCTCACACCTCAACACAATTCAAATTTTTTTAGTAAATTGCTAATGCATGGATTTTAATTTCTTCATCCTTCTAATATAACAGAAATGTTACTCAGTTACAAAGTTTACTTTTACTCACCCATACGTCCATCCTGTGGTGGAGTTATTACTGACAATCTTGTTGGACCAGTTGGTGTCTCCAGCTAAATGAACAGGAAGTCATTAACCACAGTGTTATAAGCATATTAAGACATTTTAAGCAATAATGTTATATTTTTGAGGTCTACAGAGCCTGCAGATTTCCAGAACTCTCTGCTGTCAGTTGTGTTCATAGCACAAAATGCAAAACCTAGGAATTTTTTAAGATCTATGGGCAGGTGGGAAATACATGTATTTTAGCTTTATTATATAACTTATATAAAGTGTTATCAGACACTCTCACTGTTTTCTGTGCTGACATTCCATTGCAAGCCAACAGCTGCTCCTGGATGTTACCTCTCCTAACCAGGATACCAACAGCATGAAAAGCTCCTGCCTTCATTCTCATGTCAGCAACATCACTCAAAACCTGCAATTCCCTACTCAGGTATCAGAGTCTAAATGGTGCTTTCAGACCACTGACATTTTTGTAATATTGGGATTTTAAGAATGTGCTATTTACTTTGGTATCATGAGTTTAAAAGTCTGTATATGGCATGTGGAGAATATAATGCCAGAAATTAATGTGATTTATTTGCTTTTGGTTTCTTTCGGGGAGCATCTGACTTCTATCCTGCATCAAGCATATCTGAAATTATCATGCATGTCAGAATGGTTTTGAATGGGATGGGGGGAGAATCCTATTTTTTGCAACATTAACAGATTAAGAGAAATCAAAAGGATATATGTGTGTAACTATACATAAACAAGTATTAAAAAAACCCCACTTACTCTCCTCATTGGTGAAGGTACAGGATCAACCTCCATTGCCTCCATCCTTGCAAGAAAGGTCAAAGTATAACATTGTAATAAAAATAACATTTTCATTATAAAGACTAAAATTATGTTAGATTCTAATGTTAAATTTGACTAATAATGGAAGAGCATAATACATAATGCATAAGGCACATAAGTATTTAGGATTTATTCCAAAACTCACTAGCAGTAAGAAAAATCTATTCAGTGATTCTGAGCTTTGGTTAAGACATTTACAGAGTAAGTTATTTTATGATTAGTATTGTTATTCTTCTATTTGTCTGAATAAATATGCATATTTATGTATTTTTCATTTGTAACCATAACAAGGGCACTCAGAATCTGTAGTTTTTTTGTAGAAAAGAAAGTCACAATCAAAGGTATAGAAATATTATAGCTTGAGCAAGTTGTATGTTCATTTTCCCTAAAATTAAATGAGCCTTATTGGAGTGGTTCATCCCAAGTATCCTGAGACAACTACAGTGTACATATAGGTGTCCGTACAATAAATTTAGTTTTTCTCTATGGTAAATGGAGAGTGTCTCACTAATCTATCTAGCTATCCATTCATCCATCTAGCTATTAATCCAAAAGTTCTTTGGAATAAGGTGCATCATGCCTTAGGTTTCTTTCCAGTAACCACCATCCATAGAACTGTAATGTACACTTGGATAGATAAGACTTTCCTCAGTTCTTTCATATTCAGTTTAAAAAAACAAAACAAAAAAATCAGAAAATATTTTAAACTAACTATAAAAATGTTGTTTTCTGTATAAAATATTAGTTAAGATTTTCATTGAAAATTAACAAAGTTGTACCCACGTTTCAGAAGTGGAAGGACAACTTGAATGAAGAGAATATGAAGAATAAACATTCTGTTTGCTTGAAGGAACTGAAGTAATTAAGAAATTTAATATTAGAACACAGCTATATCCAGTGATAGGTATTCCATAGTTAATATTTTAAACAAACACTTCTTACTGGATAGATTCCTGCTCATACTGGAAAATGGTGGTGTTTTTTCAGGAGGTTTCATACTAAAGGGGAAGGAAGAAACAACAGCTATAAATTGAAAGCTGGTTTGATTAGCTAACATGCCTAACTGGTCAATAAAGCATAAAATCAAAGCATTTATCCATCAGTTGCAGGTTTTAACATGACACATTTGCCATGAAGCAAAGTAAGAATTTATTTGGTAAAACTATGAACTTGCTTTTTACATCATAATATTCGCAGTACTCATTATACACCCAACAATATCAAATTTAGCACAACATTATGGGAAAGTACGTTAGAGAACAACAGATGTTAAAATACAATTATTAAATATAGCTAAGCACAAAATTAATTTCATTTCATGAAATTTTACATTTACCAAACTTTAAGAAATCGAGTTATCAAATGAAATGTTGGCATTTTTATGCTATTCAACATTAACTTTGCAAAACTGGTATCTTTGACAAGAATCATAAATGGGAGGAATATGTGTTTACTAGGCAAGAAAGAAGAGGCCCTAGGACATTTCTCTCTAGGTAGAACTCAGAGAAAAAAAATCTAAAATTCAGTAAGAACTCTGTAGTTGATATAACCAAGATGCTATTTATTTGAGAAGCAGACAAGAAAATGGAGGCATAAAATTAGTAAAAATATATAAACTGCCATAATCCACCACATACAGAGTTGCCTTTATACTGGCTTTTTCTTTCTGTTACATTACATCAAGCAGTCTGAGAGAGCAAAATACAGTATTATGTGCAAAATGAAACACAGAACAGGAATAAAGATCAATTAAAGATCAAATCTGTACAATTAAAATGCTGATTTCATGAACTGGCTTATTAAGGAGATTTAAATAACAGTTTTGGCTTTCTGTTGGAAATAAGTCAGATGAAATGATGAAGGTGTACCAGTCATTGAGCAGAGGGACAAAGATGAATGACCTCTTGGCTACACTTTCAAACATATGAGAAAAGAGACTAATTCAAGATGAGACAAGAATTAAATTTTTACTAGAAATAGAAACAAGAACCATGCTACAAAACTCTGGTAATTTTTTAAAAGGGGGTAAGATACCAGAAAAGGCATCATAGTATTTTCCAGGCTGATGCTATAAAGTCCATTGCAAAATACATAAACATGGTTATGTAACTGCAAATAAAAAAATTAAAACTGAGTATCTATGTGATAGACTTAATTAAAAATTCATTTTTACAGTTAACCAAAAAATATTAAAATAAAGGGATTTCTTTCTGACAGGATTCATTATTGTGAATAAAATGGATCTGATGTCAGAAATTTCTATACATTTATTTCTGTAGAAACACATGAGGAAGGCAAAAAAACATGAAATTTTTATTCTTTTATCAATTAAACTTACTGTTGTCTGATTACATTTACTTTTACTGCACTAAACCTCTTACCATTGTAGCTGTTGAATTTGTTGTGTTACTTTGTTGAGAGACTCTTCCAGCTTTGCTATCTGTGAGATAACCATAGATTTAAACAAAGTCTATTTGTGTGATATACAGCTTCATTTTCATCCAGCTAGTATTCTAAAGTGTTGAAAGGCTGCTTTCTATTGGTTTTAATCTTAAGACATCATTGCAATTCCAGATTTATTGGAGCTGTTATGGCTGTGTTAGAGACCCATTAAACAGTCAGTCTGGAAGAGATATGCTTCTTTTTGGCAGTTAAGGACTTAGTTTGATTACCTTTTCCTAAGTATGCTGGTAATACTGGATAAATGAATACTACGAAAAGTGCTTAAAAATAATTTTCTTTTCTTTTGCTTCCTATTTTTCATATCTGATATAAAAGCTTTGTTATGATTAATATACCAATAAGCTACCAATAAATGTACAAAATACATATACTATATTTTATGTAGGATACAAAAATTCACTCAATAGCCTCAATACTGCATCTATGTTTTATATTTAATTTCCATTATGTAACCTTAATCCTTCACACTGCTAATATTTTTATTTGAAGGCAAATTATTAATTTGCTTGTTAACTTTTCATGCTTCTAAAAATATTATTTGAGTCCTTTAATAAAATTACCTGATTTATAAAATCATATTGTTTGTGGGAGATACTATGCTCTTTTTGCAGATGCAAAACTGTGCAAAACAGATTAAAGAAAAAATGTAATTTATGTAAGATGTGGTTTTTGGTATTCTGGTTTTTTCTTCCTAATGAGAGATATGTTTGATTAAGAAAGGAACCAGTCAGGAAGAATGTACCTTACCCTGTCACTCTTGACTGGGTAATTTTTAGACCAAAGTACCTTAAAAAAGATGAGTAATTATTTGGTTTTCAGTATTTTGGGATCCTAGCATAATGGGACATCTAGACCTGCCAGCAACATGGACAGCAAGTGGCCACCATCACCTGCACCCTAATACCTGCACAACTCACAGAAATAGCACGAAAGCAGTTTAATGAAGACCATGAGACCTTGTGGGTTGACAGTGACAAGGATGACAAACTAGAAATAAGGAAGGGGACCTGAAACAAGCCAGCCAAGCATGAGAAACTGGAATGGTGTTTAATACAACCAGCCTCTCCTGTTCCTGATCCAATGCAAGAAGTTTTAACATACTAACAATATACAGAATGGGCAAAACAACAACAAATCCACCCAAAACAGTGTGCCATTGAAGCAGCAACCAACTACATTTTCAACTGTTTTGGTACTGTCACCTGGACACCCTCCTTAGGTCAAGCACCATCCCTGAATACTTCACAAACACTGCTGAGTGAATGTCTCGACAGTAAACAACTTTAAAAAATTACCATTACAAAGTATCAAAACTCTCCACAGCTTTTTTGGAGGTAAATATCTATTTATGCTGAATTCTATTAAGATATTTGTGGGGGGTTTTTGGGTTTTTTTTGTCTACAGGTTTCAGTTTTACCATCTGAAGCTGGTACAATAGATTAGAAGGGGGATGAAATCAGGATTCCTCCCTGGTCTGGCTTTGAAAGCAGAAGGACAGGACCCTAAAAGACTTACACACAACACAGTACACTATTAGTGATCCCAAAATGCATTCATGGAGAAGGAAGAATGGGCCACAGAGCACCTAATTTTCCAAGCTTTCTATCCATGACAATCATACCAGAAACTCCTCCCACACATGAAATGGCCAGCTGGGCAGCTACATGAGCTTTTTCTCTGTCATTTCATATGTGGGACACCCACTCATGGCTCAAGTCACCAATACTGCCAAGTAGCTTAAAGCTGATGAATTATTCTAAGTATTCCCAAAAAGATTAAAACAGTTTCTAAAAATAAAGTAACAAGGCAAACATAAACAAAAACCTAGAAAATCACAATTACAGTTACCTTTTGTTTGTGGTATTTTAATAAACGCTTACGATATTTTTCTTGAAATTCTGAAACCTGGAAATAAATAGAGTTATATCAAACTTCACATAATTACATTTATGCAAAGAAGTGATGGAAAAGAACTACTTCACAGTATGCAAAGTTTTCTGTCTTTTATAGGCAGTTAACATTATCTCTTTAAAATCCTCTTAAAAAAAATCCCAAACTAATCTAAGTTATTATCACTGATAGACAAAGCCTTATAAAGTCAATTTAATCCAATATGACCTACAGTAGAGCTGGTAGATTTATTTCACTAAGGTTATATTTTAACACTATGTTCAATAAAAAGGTAAAGACATTAGAAAGCCAGCTTAGCTGCAGTGTTTCTTATTCATCAATGCTAAGCAAATACATAAAATTAATGGCAACATAAAAAGTAATCTGTCTTACTGGCAATTACAATATACCTTGTAAAAATACCCTGTTAATTAAAAAATAATTATACACATAATAACACACTGTCTGGTGATGTGTAAGCACTTCTTGTGTCCAAATGAGGATCATAAACCGTGACAAGTTAAAAGTAAAAATGACAAGGCAGGCAAGACAAGAGCTTGAGGAACAAATTACCATAGGTAGTAACTTCTAATAAATCTTTCTTCTCACATGTTAGAAAACTGCTAGAAAATCTGTAGGAATTGAGAAGACCAAGAAGAAACACTCTGAGAATATAAGCCCACAGAGGAGTAATAAATGCTTATTTTATTCTTTGTGGAAGAACCTGGGAGGTTCCCACTGAATACTCATCAAAGGATCAGGTGTGTCTTTGGAAGAACTGATGGAAGAAATATCCACTTAGAAAGTGATGGCTCTGAGATGTCTCTACTCACTCAGAAATGTTTTCTTGGGTCTAGGAGAAACCTGAATTTGTCAGTTTCAGTCAAAAAGTAAATCAGATCTTACCGGAGGTTTAAAATGGAATAGGGGACATCATCATTCCCCTTTAAAAAAATGCATGTTCCTATATCCCAAATCCGCTTAACATCTGAGAGAGGACAGAGTAGGTATGAATACAGTTCAGATTACTCAGAGGTATGCAAGAACTTCAGTAAAAGAATGACCACACAGAATATGAATCTTCATGGCTGAGAAATAGTTGAAGAAGGGATGCATCTAAAACTAATGGGATGCAGACTAAAACTAATGATTAGCACAGACATAGTGCATGAGAATGGATACTTTTCCTCCAGAATCAAATTCAAGAGTTAGAAATGAAACTAACAGGTTAAAACCTGAAAAATTATGTAATCATCATGCAGAGAACAACCTGTGGACCTCCCTTTCACAATATACAACAGATGCTAAAATTCAGGAAACAACCTGACAATTATGTGGGGGAAAATATTCACCAAAGCTTCTCAATGCAGACCAATCCGACTTTGAGAAACCCCTGTGCCACGAGTTGCTGAAAGCTGGGAGGCTCTTCTGAAGATATATCACTACACCCAGCTCTGCTCTCACGCTTTCCTAAGCACCCACCAAAGTGACAAGATATTAGACTAGATAAGAGATTAGCTAAATTGCTCTTACATCTTTTGATGCCGGGACAAGTTCTGAATATACCTCAATGCCTTCACTACACTTCAATATGTTCCCAACAGTTATCTCACACTACAGAAAACCCACTTCAGCCTTGAGAGATTGAGCCCTCTTTTTTCCTTCCTTTGGCACACTATGGAAGTTTGAATTCCCATGTGACTGGAGGTGTGCAGGTTCCCTGCTTTGGTTCAGTTTACAGAGTAACTGCTGATCCCGCTGTGAAAAAGTGTGTATGGAAGGACAGAGGAAGGGTTCATGTTTACCTTGTGTCCCTTCTGCATCTGAGGTGGAGCACTGCTCAGGAAAGGAGCCAAGCTCAACTTTATAAAAATCTGTGAAGCCTGGGCAGAGCAAATGTGAATCCATGACCATTGCTGGAGAAAACAGGTGATATTCCCTGGGTTATTTTCTGCTGGATCAGGAAGCTCACCCAAAGGTCAGCAGGTCCCAGCCCAAGGAGATGAGAACAGCCAACGAGGCTGCAGCTGGGCCCAGGGACAATGGACTGCTGGAGTGGTTGAAACTGCTGCTGAAATGCCCAGGAAGAGGGACAAGGACACAAAGACCCAAAGCCAAGCCAAAGGGAGTTTGTATGCACTCATTAACCCAGACAGCTACTGAAGGTCTTGACTGGAAACCAAGCCTGATGAAAGGAATCCTATCTGGAATTCACAGAAAGCAGGAAGAAAATGACCTTGGAATAATTTACTGCATCTATCCTGAAAAAAAAAGAGGTGTGTTTTGACAAAAAAAAAAAAAAAAAAAAAAAAAAAAAAAAATAGAAGAGAGAGAGAGCACTGTCAGCTCAGGACTGTATCCAGCTCACTGTGTAACTTTTTATAGCTATAATTAAGGCACACTATCTGGGCACATTTAAGCTTCTGGAAGATCAAATTTTTCACTGCATGGCATTGAAAGTGATTTTACACCATTAAAATAACCAGACTAGTGGTCCTTAGAGAGAGTTTGAAAACATAAGCAGTGACCATAATGAATAATTTATGTCTCCTTAAGAACTCAGAAACTGTGGAATTAAGGAAATAAAGATGGTAATGGGCATACATTCATTTTCAAGCATTCACTCATCCACTTTTCCCATTCACATAAAAATCAGGAGGAGTTGTTGATTATTTCATAGAGTAAAAAAGTTTTAAGGTAGATTCACCTGTGATATTTCTTTTGAATATTTCTTGCTTAACTCATCTATTGGCATGAACAGTGATTGAATATCAGGACTTGTCTATGAAGAAATGAAAATATACCAAGGTTAGCATTTTTATTAGCAAGTCATATTAAATAAATTCTTTTGTAAAGTATTTATTAAATTGACTGATGAATATAAATTTTAAAAATTTGATAGATTAGGGATGGATAATGCAAAAATTTAAAATAAACCTGGTTTTCTTTAATGGCCTTATCAACCATCTGGAAAGTGTTGGGATTTTGTTTAAATGTATTACCCACATATATACTTATTATGATTAAGATAGTACCAGTGTCCAGAGGACATTCAAGGAGGATGCTGTGGCCCCTGGAAGAGGCACTGCATTCACACCAAAAGCCACGTTTCTGGCAGCCCCTTTCCAGGCTTTATGGTTCCCACCATTCCCAGCTACATGGGATGCATCCTACAATCAGTTTTGTTTCTAAGTCCTTTTTAGAATAGTTCCAATACTGACTGGGATCCCTTTGTCTCTCCCTGCCCATTAGCCAGCAGAATATTATCCTAGAATAAGGAAAGAACCCTAAAGTAGTTGTTGAATTTTTAAAATATTTTATGACTTGTGTCTTCTAATCAGAGCTGTGCATGCTTTAGGAAAACTGTTTTTCCTTGCTTTCCCCAGCTACTAATTTTTACAGAACTCACAGAAGGTAATTAATTGTATTTGAGACTCCCTTTGCAATTTTGAATTTGATTGATACCAGCCAAAGAGTCAAAAATTTCCAGCTGACAGATTGAGAAATGCAGACAGACAGCACAGGTAACCTACCTATGGTATTTTAGTAAAGAAAATAAAAACAAGACAATAATATTTGTCTTGAAAACTTAAGATATTCATAAAAAATATATTCATCTTCTTTAAATGAAATGCATCCATTGGAACCAAGCTCTTGCAATCTACTTAGGGTTCTATCAAAGCAATGACTTGGCTTAAGTACCTATCAGATTTGAAAAAAATAAAACCCAACCAGCTTCATGCTGATATAAAAAATCTTTCAAATAAAGATTTATGTAACACTGTTTATATCTTATCTGCTGCATGGAGGAGTAGCAGATGTTGCTATGATATTCTGAAATACTGAACAGCCAGATTCTGATTTATCATAACACTTAACCATCCTCTGGAGAAAAACAAGTGGGGATCATGAGACACAGAAGGAAGACATAAAGGTGACAAGAATGCATTACTGTAAAGATGAGAATATTTAATGTGTACATGTTGATTACCCCAACATACAATTTAATTAGGAGTTCTAACACATTTAAAGGACCTCCTCTCATTGGGAATTCCTCCATAGCATCAAGCTCATAAAGCTTATCGTGTACATTTCCACTCAGGTTCCTGAATTACAGAGCCATGACTTTTTTATATGCATCTTTAATTATCATTCCAATCATTTTATCTGTTCTTAATCAAGGATAAGCAATCATCATTAATGTCTTTTTAAAAGAATATGGTAATTTGCTTCCTTCCAGCCCTCCAGAGCAGTGGCAGTTCTAATGAAACATCTAATATTTTTGTTAGTATCCCAATCATTGCATTTGTAAATTCCTTCTGTGCTTTTGAAGTAAATTACCAAGTTCTGATGAAATGGTGCAATTTAAGACTGATATAACTTAAAACTTAACATTGTTTTGAGTAAGGTGTTGAACAAGATGACCTCCAGAGGTCCTCGACAACTTAAATTATTCTTTGACTGAAATTAATAACAACATTTGCAGCAACAATACATCGATCTTCAAAGCATATTAAAATATGCCCTTTAGAATTTTTATTAAGGGCTTTTTTATTTTTTTCATATTTGATTACTGTGTGCATTCTTCCTTTGTATTATAATTGCATTTTGTTGTTTTGTTGCAATTTTTTAAGTGACATTGTCTTCTTCAATGTGCAAGATTCCTACGAGGCCTTCATGTTTAGCTGTATTGAGTTTTAGAAAATGTTTTTAGTGTTTTTCTTTTATCCTTACAAAGCATTGTCTTTTACAAAAATATTAATGTTTTCACAAATTTATGGAATCAGCTAAAGAGAAGATTGCTCCTGGGAGAAATGCAAAATTAAAGATGCCTAATGATTAATCTAGAAAGGGAATTAAAAGCTCTTAATTCTCCAGTGAATAACAAAAATTCCCAACAATATTTCAAACCCTTTCTTAATCACACAGCCACAAGGAAAATAGTTAAGCTTAAGAGAAACCAGAAAAAAAAAAAACAAACTAATCCACTTGAAAACACTGCTGAGCTATAATGCAGGTTTTCAATTCAGTCCATTACATGAAATAATTCATTACAGTTCATTTTCTGTGATGTACAAATGCCAAAATCAATAAACATTTTCCCCCATTTTGAAAGTAGCCACTGATGTTACGCAGTAACCAGCCATATTTCTTGTAAAGTTTAGAATTATTTACAGTCTAGCAGTACCCCAAAACCTCATAGGCTTTAATTCAAAGGAATATTTACAACAAAAAGCAGACCTGTCTAGCGCCTAAGTATCTTAGTTTAGCAACCTAATATCAGTAAGTATTCATGCACAGTTGGCAAAAACAAAAAAGGAAGCATTTTTTAATTCAAAAAGTTTAGCTGTTAGGCAAACTACAGATTAATGTAATGCAACAAAACTAAAGCTTAATTTACCTCTTTGGAAAGGACTAAGGTACGACAAGCCCTCCTACAGACCAAACATTCATCTTTTTTGCCTGTAAGGTAATGACACGTTTAAAATATAGATCAAACTGAATATCTATTGAATACATTGTAAATGGAATGTGGTGCCTAAACATCTGGAGCTTGTGGAAGAAATCTGCAGGTTACACAAGAAATATGAATAAACATGAATAAAGAATTTGATTATATAACCATTACATAGAGTTGTGCAGGAAAAAATGTGTGTAAATGTCATCAGGTCTTACTCCTGTTAATAAGCATTCATGTAAATGTAAATGATTTTATGAATATCATTAGTGTCACAGAATGCAGGTGACTTTTAGTTACCTTGATTTAAATAGGACTACTTGCCTGGTTTAATTAAATGTATGCTTAAGTACACTAATGACTTACAGTCAATCTGATATATGGCTTTTTAGACTGGGGCACAGTTGGGTTGTCCCAACAAAATATATGAAACCCAATGTCAAGAAATTAGTAATTTTGCCTTGTGAATTCCTCCAATAAGAGATCAATAAAATCACTTTTAAAACATTATGACTTTTAAACTCTTTATCTGCAAACATATTAGAAAATATCCATAGCAAATGCACATTATTTCAATATTTAGAATTGGTAATTGTACTAGCCACTGCCTTTTTGAAGATTCTATCAACATCTTTAAATACATTTTAAACCTTGGATTGCCATTACTCCTGAATTCACAGCAGAAAGATACATAATCTCTCACATATTTTTCTGCCAAACAATATTAAGAGAGGAGAGATGTTGTTGATGTTCTAAGAGCCTGCAAGCTGCAGAGTCTGCATTTTATGATCCTCTACCCTCAACTGCAACCCTGTGAAAACATCTAGTCAAAAGTTTTTAGTACTGAAATACAGACTGATCATTTCTTCTGTGTGCCCTTACAAAAACCAGGGCATGTAGCATGATGTGAAAAAGCAAAACCTTGATATTTGTCTGCTGCATTTTTTTTTTTTCTTTTTAAAAGCAACTTTATTATTCCTCTGTCTTTCCCACATATCTTTGTCCAAGAACACCACTGGAATCCCAGAATACGACTCTGGAGCTCTACATAACACAAGAGCTTCAAAACATCCCCTCCAATCTTCCCTCATGCTGCTGAAAGTCATCAGGAACAACACTGAGCCTCAAAACTTATAAAAACTACTTCCAAAACCTATCCTAAACAAATCCTACGTTTTTTCAATTTTTCTTTCACTAAGGAAGAACTATTATTTTTCCCAAATTTGCCAGAACAAAGGCCATCTATTTGTGGATTTTTTTAAACAAAATTATGGCTCGTAAGCATCCAGAATGCGGTTTTATTAAAGCTCCATTCTGTTTGCCCTCAAAGCCACATCCACCTGGAGGTGGGCACAGGCGAGTTATACTGTTTAAAGCGAATTAACAGCAAGGACTGGAAAGGTTTATCAGTAACATTCGAAGAAGTGCTCAGGGCTTTATTTTTTTTCCACAGCGGGTGAGAAACACCAAGGTTTGAGGTGGATATGCGCACGCCAGCACAGCGGCCCCGCCGGGCGCGCCCCAGCGCCATTACCTTTCTGCAGGCAAACCTCACAGAAAACGTGGCCGCAGTTGGTGAGGCAGAACCGCGGCGTGGGGTTGCGGGGCTCGCACAGGCAGGAGTTGCAGAACACAGACGAGGCCATGGGGCAGCGGGGCAGGACGGCTCCGTGGAGGCCCGGGGCTGGGGCAGAGCCGCTCCCCTCAGGCCGAGCCCCGCGGGCGCGCCCCCGCCATGTCCCGCCCGCTGAGGCGGCCCTGAGGGCGGCGCGGCCCGCGCCTCTTCCACCGCGGGGCTTCGGGGCGGCACAGCTTGGTCCGCACACGCCCCCCGATAAAATTTGGTTTTTCTAGCTTCTCGCTATCGAATTGGAGCGGTATCGACACAGACGGTGTTGTGAGGGATTCCCTGTCCCGTCCCCAAAACGTGGGAAATAGAACTGCACCCACAGGGCTCCGGGCAGGGGCTTCAGAAGGAGCCCCGCCCTCCTCACTCGTCCCGGTCAGCGTTTGGGGATGTTATCAATGGAAATTTGTGCAGACAAATTAAAATAAAAAATAAAATATTAATTTTGCAATCAAATTCTATCTAGCCAGCCACAAGGAAAGAACAGTGCTAAACCCACGGTCAGCGCGAAGTGTGCAACAAAAAACTCAACCTCAGCAATGGTTTTTCTCTATGCCTGCACACCTCTGTCCTAGCACAAGCAGTTTTTATAAGAAAAATTCCACCTAAAGCCAAGATTTCAGCAGTCAGTCTTTTTATCCATTCAAAGTCTATGAGTTAATAAAATTTTCTTTTTTAATAATAAAGAAGAACAATTCAGTGTCTAGAGTTATTAAATCCCTTAATGAAATTTACGGGAACACTACATTCACATGTATCTGCCCGAAAATTTCCATGATATCCATCTCAAGTTATTTACGCAATGATCAGCACCTGGGCGTCCCCATATCTCTCCAGACATAATCCATCTCCTAACCAAGCCACATCCTTTTACTTGTAAATCAAGTTTCAGCATACACCAAGTTTTACCTGCGAAGGTAGGGGATAAACTCCTAATACAAACGTATATACTCTAACAAATATCATATCTATCATACTAGAAATAGCGCAAATTATATATACTACACACAACAGGGAGAATTGAAAAAGCAACAAACAAAAAACAAAAACAAACAAAAAACCCAGAGAAAATAATTGTGGATTTCACTATTTTAAATTCAAAAATCCAGGAAGTTTGTTCATTTGCTATCACAGGTTTGCTGTGACATCTTCTGTTGTGGAAAAAGAGCAAAACAAGGAGATTCGCTGTTCATTTCTTAGAAAAAAAAAAAATCCCTATTGCTTGCTAGTGTCCCGTGATTAAAATTTTAGGCAGAAAGTCCCCTACAGACTTAGTTACAGTGCAGGCTGTAGCTTTGGGTGTGACAGAGCCACAAACTGCAGAGGAAGCTTTTAACTTCACAAAGGCTTCTGCCCCCGAAGTGTTTCCCAAAAGAGCTGTGAGTCAGCTTCTGCTTTATGGAGTTAATTAAAAATCTTGAAGAATACAGAAAACATTTCCTAAAAGCAAAGATGATGATGATATGATGAAGATGATTATTATTAATAATAATAATAGTACCATTAGTACTAGTAAAGAATTAAGCAATCACAAGTTACATTCAAGACGCCCAAGTCTCAGTGCTGAGTCTATACTCTGAGTATAGACCTAATTAATATGGTGAAACAGGATCAGCTCTTTTATGAATTCTAAAATGTTGCTTCTCCTGGATTACCAGCTGGAGTGTATTGCAAGTGAAATGAGTTATGTTTGTCACTGGGATGTGGTTAGAAGCCTTACACTAAATATCAGCTAAAGGCTGAACCACAACCTTGTCACAACATTTTATTACTTCTTGGACTTCATATACCATATGGTTTTAACACATATTTCCTTCTTACCCACCACCAAAGATGTTATTATAGGACATGTTGTGAGTGAGTGCTCTATAGAAGTTAATTTAATAACACTTACTTACTGGTCAATCCAAGTAGCACCTCTGAAGTATCCGAATTTTTAAATATAGGACACAATGCAGTGAGTAGCTTTATGAGATTTTATTTGGATTGATTTGGTCTCTGGAATATTGCTTTTTTGTCTCTTCTTTGTATCAATTTTAATGATTCTCACATACTACCAGCTGTATTTTAATTCCCATGCTGGAAATATAAGTAGACTTAAAGGAAAATGTCATTTCCTTGCTAAAGAAAACAACAGGTGGGAAAATAGAAAAAAGAAAGAAAGAAAGCAGTGCCTTTCGAACAATAATTGGTCTACAGATACTTCACCTTTCACTACCTTTTAAACTAGCAAAAGGTCTAAAAAGATAGGTAGGAAAACAAAAAACAGTATTCTGCTATCACAGTGCTCTAGAAGCTTCTACTTCCATGTTTTTATATGTAATCACTTCCAACTCCTTCCTACTACTACTACTGTTTTGTCAAGCTAATTTGACTTGTCATTGTATGATACTGTAGTTACACTGCTATTTGTACATAAACTAGTTATATTAGGGCATAAAGATATATGCAACCAAGCTGCAATAAGTAAAATGGAAAATTAAGTCAAAAACTGGTAATTTCTGTAGGCAGTCATATTAAAGTTGCTAAATAATTAAAATTTTTAAAATTCTCAACACAGAAACATTTAGTGCAGGAATGAATTAAAATAAAATTGGCATTGTTTACCAAGAAAGCTATAATTTAGGTTACTTTGGCATACTTCATAAAGACTATAATTTACATAAACAGCAGTGGGAGGCATCTGATCATCATCAATTTTATAGCCTAATGTTAAGGGCTTTTCTGGAAGAAAAAGTAAGTATAATTCCAAATTGCTTGTCTGGGTCTCTCTCTTCCATGATAATTGCTGCCACCACTGATCAGTTCAAACTCTGAATATTTTACAAGAAAGCATTCACAATTATATTTAGGTGTTACACATATATAGATTGAGTTGAAGACACTCTCACCCAATTAAACACCACAGGGGATGTAATTATTTCTCTGTTTACTATCTGAATCCTAGTCAGCCTGAAGTGCTGAACTGTTCATGGTAGTGCCAAATAAGATTACTCAGCAAGCAGAGTAATTTAAAATCTTAAGAAACTTTAGTTTAGATTTGTATTTTAGATTTAACCTAAATTAAATGTTCATTAAGTTCTGAACTTAAATGCTGCCTTAGTCACTGACTCTTCTATATTTAGCTTTACATCTGTAGATGGGGGAAAAATAGTAAAATATGGAATTCAAAGAGCAAAATGTGAGGGGATGCTAGAGGTTGTGACCTAGCTGGAGAAACCAGAGTTAGAACAGAAAATGAGAGAAGGTTGAGAGTTCTATACAAGCAATTTTCTCATAGGTGCAGGGTTTCTTTAGATGTTCAGTGTTACATGGTGTGCAATTTTTTAATCTCTGCATTGATTTTATGAACTTAAACAAGCTTCTTAGATATAAAGAAATCTCTGAGAGATTTGATTTGCCAAATTCCAACAGAGATAAGGATTAGTGTTTGTACTATAGCCCACCACAAAATATTGCTGTTGGTTTCTTCGCTTGTTTTCCGAAATTTTTCTTCACGCTCCTAGAGAATAAAGGAAAAGCAAAATTATTACCTTTTGGCATCTGTATGTTTCATGGTAAATAGAAAGGCATCCTTCTTCTGCATAATGGTGAACAAAAAACATTTTTCCATGTGGATAAAAATGAAGGTTTTTACTTATCTGTATGGTGGATATCTTCACAAATCAAAACTGAGAAGAAGGCACACTGCATCCTGAAGCAGCAAGGTAAACTGAGCTTGCCCTTCCCAGAACTTCACAGAAGATGTATTGTGCCAAACATGTTCCATCAGTACAGATTTTAACCTGTTTAGGTTTACAGTCACTTCCATGTTGCTGTCAAGAGCCCTTTCACAGCCAAATTTCTGCTTTTAGGTTACTAGTTGATACATTTCAAACACAGTCTGTGTGCATATAGAAAGGTGACTGGGTGTACACTTGTTTGAAGAAGGGATATATAAATACACACTTCATGGTGATATATAAATAGACACTCAGTCATTTCCTTCCCCACTCAATAGAGTTGTGCAGTCAGGGCAATGTGGAAACAGCAGCATCACACACAATGGTACCTGCCACCTGCTGGGCTGAGTCTGACAAAGAAAACTCTGGAAAGTTGGAAAATGCTACTTTAAAATAACACCTATTACTGCAAGCATGAGTACATGGTGATTAATTAGTTTTATGTAATCACTTAAAAATATTTTGTAAGGTAATGGAGACTATTTTGGTTAAATATCTATTGATTTTTTTAATGAGTTAGTTAAAAGCACCACTGCAATTGGATAACAAACCTCATAATACTTTATAAATCAATAAGCCTACGTACAATATTTTTAACATTTACATTTTGGGACATACATACTCTTTCATAATCTTGTTCTCTGGTTACATGATGAATTTGCTCAATTAGATGCTCTAGTCTGATATTAACTTCATTCACTTTGTCTTTGGCTTGAATAGCAGATTCATCCAAAAAATGTTCTCCAACTCTGATGTCCAAGTGGATACGCTACAAAAGGAAAAAAATGTTCTCATTACTGTATCTTCTCCTTTTTCAAAGCTCCTTAGAATAAAAACAATGGATAATTTCCCCTTAAGATCAATTGCTTATAAAAATTCCTCCTAAATTTTGAATCAGGTGGAAAATTTGAAGGGTTTCTTAATTTTATTTTTAAATTAGTTTTACAAATTTAAAATCTTCACTAATGTTAGGACATTATTTTATGCTAGTATTGATTCAATTACCATTAAAATGTTGCCTTTGTCCAAAATAGTTTAAAAAAAAATGTACTGCTCATTAGAATTCACATTTCATCCTGATACTGCAGAAATTACTATCTTTAATAGTACTGTTGGAGGCTTTTTACAAATGCACTTCTAGGTTCCCTCACATAACTGTTTTCTTCACATTACTTATCCAGGCTTTTTTATGATCTATAGCAAAAATGCCTCAAGCCAGCTAAGCAATAGAACCATAGAAAGAAGAGAGAAGAATGGAACTTGCAATGTTACTCAATTTATTTTGGCATGCATGAAAAAGTCTACTAAAACTAGTAGGAGAAACTGCTCCTAGAAGCCAATTAGTACCTAAGAGAAAATAAAAATATTTTAGCCAAAAAAATAATCTTCAAAACCCTAGAAATTGATATTGCCATAGTAGAAGTTAGGTCTGCTCAGAGATCAGCCACAAATGAAGAATATATTTTCTTTCAGTTGTCTTGAAGTTACCTGTGTAGGTAGAAATCCATCTCACAACCTTGTGGTCCATTATTTATTTTGTTTGAAAGAGTTCAGATAAGCATACGGTTCTTACAAAGAACAGTTAAAGATTTGTCTTCACTAAAGGATGTTTTTCCTTTTGTGATTTTTATTCCTCCAGATATACTTAAAAAGGACAATAGTTTTCTTTTTTATTTGTGTTCTGAGACAAACAGCATTATATAATATTTGTGATATTAATGTTCTCCTTCTCTGCATCTCTTGGGTTCTTTTTTATAGGATGGTCAGAACTCCACATTGTGCCTGTATCATGTAAAATAATGTTGCTATACCCCCATCTATACCAGATAAAAATCACCTGCACATCCTCAGAATGACATTAATGGTGCATAGTTAACTGTGTCCAACACAAGCTTTATCCCCCTTACTCTCTCTAGTTGATAAGCTCCACATTTTTTTTATTATTAGACCTAATTACTTTTGCCATGTATATGATTAAATTTCCATTAATTTCTATCAATCAGCCTGTAAGAACACCTTGTTATTCCAGTGTAATAATCTTACTCCAGTATTGTTATTTCTGTGTTATCTACATGTTTCTGAAGTGCACAGCTAGGATGAGATTTAGCTTACCTTAACTCATTTAGAAGATGTATATATTTAGCTGGTTATTTTATGCTTTTGCTGTCAGCTGAAGAGAAAAAGCCCCAAACCACTCTAGAGAGTAATTCTCTCCTGGTTTTGGGAAGCAACAAATAGATAAAATTTCAAAACAGTAATTACAAATTTTTTGTTGCAATCAGTAGAGCCATGCTATCATCTCTGATGGCTTTTTACCCCCCAACAAAATCTGCATTAAAACCAACTTTGCTGGGAGTAGACAATAACAAGTATGCTGACATATTCTTCATTTGAATATCTTTCAAAAACTTAAATGTTACATTTATTGCCAACAAAATGTTGGCAATCAAATCTAAGTTAATGAATACATGGAATTATGTCAAGTGCTTGTGTTAGTCAATCTTGCGTATTTGTCTTTTCGATCCAAATTAGCTGTTCTTATTGATCAGAGTCTTTCACTCTGATTCAAAGAACAAACTTTAAATCCCTCTATCCTTAGTCCTGCCTCTTGAATGCTGACTTTTTAACTACGAGAACAGTCTTTTTGTCTTTTTATCTGCATAATTCTGTTTGCTTTCTTTAATCGCTAAAAAACATTGAATTATCTGCAAGAAGTTAGACCAGCTTCTAATCCAGTTTGAAATCTCTGCTATTGGTAATGATTTATACTGTTACAACAAAGACTATTTAGGAAATACACCTACCAGTTTACTGCCTGCAATCACTGCAAATCTTGTGGAGTTAGACTGGAAACAGATTATATGCTCTCCAGAGATGTAGGATGTAAAAGTAAAGGTCCCTTGTGGCCCATACAGTTTTGACAACAGTACCTGCAATTTAGATATATGCATTGGTTTTGTAATTTGTAACTACCAATAAAAAGATAAAACAACTGTTCTGTGAATTGGATGCAAAAAAGAACCAGTTAAGCTGCTGCCATCATTAAATTTCTCCAAATTCCAGAACACATTTAGAGAAAAAGAAACAATTTTAGCTCACAGTGAACATGAAAACATTACAGAATTTTGCAATGTACAAAAGACAATGCTCTCTAAAGCATTCAAAGTCTGAAAACTGAAGCATTGCCTAGGCAGGGAAATAAGTTGTCCACTGCTGGCAAAGCTCAGACCTCATGGCAGCTCAGGCAGCTGCTCTGCATGAGGGCTTCGAGCAGCCTTGCTGCCCTTGACTTTGGGTTATGTTCATCATCAGCACTCCTTTCTGCTGCTCAAGTAGATTCTGTACCATTTTACTTCATTGGTGAGTTTTGGGGGTTTATTTTTCATTTCACTTGTTTTCTCAGTTGTCACTAATTCTTCCTGAAGCTATTTCCCAAATCTGGTAGTAATGCAAAAACTGTCTATACACATAATTATCAAATACCATCAATTTTTTTACTTTTATCTTTTAGCATCAAAATGCTGAACTAGCTGATAGACTGTAGATTTACTTCTTCTTCAGAAATTACTTCTTCTTCTTTTCTTTTTTTAGATAGTGTTGCCTGCCAGTGTCAGAAGTCAAGTCAAAAATCATAGAGAAACATTCATAAAGCATTTTTACCTCACTAGTAGGGCTTGTGATAGTCACAAACATTCCCAAACCAGGAGCAGATTCAAGAAAGCCATGCGTATGTATATCCCAGCGTTGTACTTTGTACTTCCCTGAATGAAAACATAGATAAATTAAATAAAACATAGTTTAATGTTAAACATCTTCAATGCTTTTTCAGGGAAAATAGAAATATATATGTATTTCATATGTTTATGATTAATATTGTTTCAGGGTACTTCATAACAGATTGAAATGCAATAAATTTTTACTACACTAGAAAATGTTCTAAAGTACTACAGGAAAGAGTTAATTAACAAGAAAAACTTTCTAATAACTCCTAATACTCTGGGAAGATTGGCCTCTAGAAGGCACACTGAGACCTCCAAAAGCATAATGTGCTATACTCAAATTACATTTTATGGACTGTCTTTCACACTTATCATATTATTAAAAAAATTTAAAAAGATATTAAATTGTATAATTTTTTACTATCCCCTTGAAATCTTACATTTACAGTCTTGTAGATTAATTTAATGTGCTTCTCATATCAGAGGTGAAATTAAACTTTAGTACACCATGAATTGTCTCTTTTCAGACCAGCACGTATCAAAAAAGTAACTTTCCCATTCATATGGAGAAAACCATGTTACAGAAATTCTGATATGAACGAGTACATTAGTCAGAACATGCAGAAGCACACATGGAAGCAGCAGTTCAACAGCTGTGGAATTGAAAAAACACATTATTTTTCTCTGTTTAGTCAGTAAAGCACTCTGAAAACCTGCATTTCTTTATGTGATGGATACACACAATGTTTGGGGACTTTAAACCTAATCCCTGCTGCAGGGAGTTATTTTCAAAATGCCCTTTTCTGTTTTTTTACCATATTCATCAATCACAGAAATTGCCTTACATTTCCAGTTACCTTTGTTACTGCATGGGTTAGATCATCATAAAGCATTGACAGGTACCCACCAACTACCAAGGTATCGCTGGGAATATCTTCAATTATGCATTTCTCTTCTCTTTCTCCAGCGTGAAAATACAAAGCGAGTGAAAAAGAAATCCAAAAGTTCATAAGAAATACTATTAATTTGCTTTTCATGTTTTTTATATATCCCTGCTGTACTGCCTTTGAAGATAGTTACATACAAATGCCTGTAGTCCTGTGGTTGTTCCTTGTTTGCTGCTTATCAGAATATTTTTGAGAGAGGAAAAAAACTGTGAGAAAAGGCAGCTGGTGGTTATTCATTTATAAATAACTACAGCATGTTCTGGAGAATGAGATAACATGGAAAAGACACCTTTTAAATTCTTTCTTCTTTCCCAGAATCTGGGTTAAAATTTATTTTATAACTTAGAACAGCATGAAACTGAAAGGGCCTCTCAGGTGCTTGAGATCAGTTCCCTAGATCCCTGTAGGCAACTACACTGGCTACCTCTTTCAATAAACTTCTCAATTTTCAACTTAAATGAATTTATTATTTCCCATTAATTCTGGGTGATTATTCCAGAGCTTCACCTCTCTTTTATTAAGGAAGCTTTTAATTTCCATCCTAAATCATTGTACAAACATAGGCACCTGATTTAAACCCACAGACACTACATAGAAGAACTATAAAGAAGTCAAAGGAACTTGAATAATCAAATAATCCATTAAATAATCAAATAACATTAGTGAATATGATATTGTGGGGAAAAATAACAACATTAACACTTTCAGAATAAGATTTTTTTATATAGGAATGACTATTTCTTAGATACTTCCTAATGCTTTCTTCGAAGAAAGTTGTAGTGCAAATCAAACAGTGATTGAGGTTCTTATTTTTATTCTTTGTACCAATATAGACCAATGTGTATGTCTGATGACAAACTCATTTATTACTCAAGTGTCCCTTGTCCTATAAATGGACATCACTCTGTCTGAAAGGTGGGCCTGAATGGTCATTTTCCAGCAGGGAGAGCCCACCTGTGGGATCATTTCCAGTTGGGAGGACCCATCTGTCCTCATAAAATTTATGTTATCCCAATTACACAAGAGCACATATTTTTCTTGTATCAAGGAAGAAGGGTGAATAGCCCTTCATCTTCAATATCTGTAACCTAAATAAAAGTTTTGAGATGATAAAACTCCTACTGGATTTCACATCTGCAGAAGGAGGACTGATTCGTGTTTATTGCCCTTCACTCACCTGCCATCTATGAAGTTGTCTCAATAAAGGAATGTCTGTGTTACACTGGCACAGGCTTTGGACCATCCTGGGTTCACTTCCAGCTAATACTTGTAGTACAACTAATACTTGTAGCACAAGTATTATTTCACCTCCAAAAATCACCCATCAGCATCCCCATATTGAAAGGTTGTCAGACAAAGAGAACGGATTCCTTACACATTACTTCTTTGACTCCATATGGTTAAGGATAGAGGGATAAAAATTACATCTCATGGCTGTTGTATCTTTAGGAATGTCAAGGGGGATATTAGGACTCCTTTACTACTTCAGCACTTATCCATCAGAAATGATTTTTGATTATACAGGACCGCATCATAACATTGGACTTTTGCCCCTATACCACAGGAGATGTTGACTGTCATGCACCTGCATAAATTCTCATGCCATACTCATACCTGCAGGAAATACAGGTTTGCCTGCAGGTTGTGAGCTACTTGACCTATCATCTTTTTAAGCTTGTTGTTGAGTACTTGTGGTTTCCAAAGTTCTGAGTTCCAGTGGTAGAACACAAGATATACAAGGTGACACCAGTTTATCCTTCACTCTGCCCAGACCCATTGGAACAGACACATTTCTTCTGTACATTTGGCTAGTAAATACTGGCATATTAGGGCTGCTGGATTCAAGCAAACAAAAATAATTTAGTCTCCAAGTAATCAGGTAATTGTGAAGCGTAACAAGAGCTTTCGTCTCAGGCATTCAGTGTTCCGAAAATTGTCATGGATACAACTTCTGCATACTGCAAAAATCCCATTGAACAACAACTGGCTGATATCAGAATTGCTGTACTGATTTTTAGATTTGTTTCTTGAGAGTGTTGTCATGGAATAATCTGAGTTACTTTATTATGTTGGATCATTCATGATCAGTTATTCCCAATGTACTTCAATTACCTGGGTCTGGGAATATAATGAAATGAAGCTTTTTGCCTTGAATAGCATCAGATACTCTCAGATCTTTTTTTTTTTTTTCCACACTTATTCCTTTATAGGAATTTAATTTCATGTGGATTAGTTTTGTAGGACCACAGTTTAATTCTGTGGTGACTTTTTTGTTGCTGCACTTTAACATTACCTGGATCTTTCCTTCTTCAAGAACATCTGCCAAGGCATCAAAACTGATTCCTTCTATAAGATATTCTGTAAAAGAATTGTCTTTACAAATCCATTTCAAGCTTCTTTCCAAAGTGCTTTCTGAGATTAGCTTAAAACAGGGATTAATTTGCCTATTTCCTTCCCTAAATCTCGTGCATTTAGAACCTCAGCATCTTGGCTGCCAACCATCTGTAAAACGAGATACAAGGGAAAAGGATGGAAGAGCTTCTCTGTGTTTCTTCCTGGTCCCAGAATTTTTAATGGAATTCCAAGGCTGCTGAAGTTAACAAAATCCTAGCAATATCTGTGCAAGGATAATGCACCTCACTAATCAGCTTAATAGATAAATACAATGAGAAATGCACTCCATCAGTAGAATGCATTTCATTCGCTGTATCCACAGTCTTGCCAAGTAATGGCTCCATCCCTGTGGTTTCAAAGGGAATACCTGGAATTATATTTCTGGCCAAGCAATACACAGGCACAGGGGCATCCTTAAAGAATATATAATTACCAAGGTCTGCTGAATTTACATCCAGGTAACTGGCTGGATAGGAAACTTCTGTTTTTGAAGGAAGATACAGTGAATATTCATGTATTTAAACACCCTAAGATAGTAAAGTTACATATCACTGACTGCAATTTTCTGAGGTGTGTTGGTTTCTGCTCTTTCTACTCCATGTCCTCATCTCATCCTATCTCTTTCAGTATCCTTTGGAAAAATTTTGTCTCCAGGACTTTGAGCAAACGCTGGGACTCCTCCACTCAAATTAAATCTAGTAGGATTGAAATCCCAGTTTCAGGTCATGTTAATGCAAATGCAGGTTGTTGCATTATGCAGGTATTGAAAATGGAGGTATTCTTTTACTGGGCCTGGGCCTTTATTTATTCTGGGCATGTGAAGAAGAAAAACTGTAGTGTTTAGAGAACTTCCAGGAAAGTACCTCAAAGGATACCTTGTGGGTTTTGAGTTTGTTTTTCCTAAGGCATAATTTAGAATTGAATCTGATATCTGCCCAAAAACTTTATTGAGCTTAATTTGTCTCTTGACAAATCAATTTGAAATTAGCTCCTTCTGAGAATATTTAAATATGTACTAAAATATATGCTTATGTTTTCTGGTATTATGATAAATGTGTAAATAGGTAGTAAATAAGTGCAACAGAAAATAAAGAATGGTTAAAACTAATATAAAAATAAGAAATAAAAATACTGACAATGAACTAAACACAGAATACCATAGTAACTCCCATTATAGAGTGGAAATAGGGGGAGCTTCAAATAATAGGTATGATAATAGGAGTAAGTGGGACAATTTTGAACAGCAGATAACAGTGGGAATCTGTAGAATGAGAAAAGAGCAGAAATTCCTACACTTAGTTCTAACAACTGTGTGTTTATCAGCATTTGCTGAATCAGTGAATTCTAGTCTGATAAAGTTTCACATTTATTTGTGTATTTGCAAGATATCTCTCCTGGAAAAAAAAAATACAGATAAATGTTTAAATGTTTCAGCCCTATGAAGAATACAGTGTGCTCCTTTAAGGACAAGAGAAATTATCTTGGATTTGGCATAGTCCAGAAAGAACCTGTTCAATACCTGTGCTGTATATTTGTAAAATTGCAGTGCACTGTAAAAGTTTTGTGAGCTGACTTTAAACTTTTTCTGTTGAATAAGTATTAATCCAAAGTTGTTTTCCTAGCTGGTAGCTACAGCTCTTCACAAACCATATATTACATTCAATTTATAAGTTATTTGAGCATTAAAACTTGCAGTCAGGAACAGTTTATGATATGTGTTTTGTTAGAGTCGTGCATGCCTTAATTTTAGGTAATATATACACAAATAGCAGCAAACACATATAAAGAAATATAGACACATTTACTGCATATATAAGGTTAATGATATAATTTATGTTATGGTCAACAGTTTTAACTTTGAGATTAAAGGTGTCTCATGAGGGACACACACCAACAATCCATTTTTGAATCTCAGCTAACATTTTTAATTCAGCTCAGATGTTTTCTACATCACTTCAGATTTTTTTTCTAGTGATTTTGTTGGCTAAGTGTCCTCATGGCAGTTATTTTTCTCACTTTTGAGAAAGCAAAAGACATTTTCATATATTCAAAAGTCTCAAGACAAGTTCACTCACTTCCATTATTTTCTTAACCACACTGCAAACATTTGATCACTCTGACCTTTGTAAGTAGTTTCTGAAGAAATGCACATTAAGCAAGGTTAGAAAGAAAACAAAAATGCCAATAAATTATAAAAACATAATTTAGAGGAAAAAACCGATTTTCTAGGTATAAATAACTATAGATAAACAAATTACAATATTTAAGGAGGCTATTAGTTTAGATTTTGCGCTTGAAAGATTTTTACTGTGAAGTAAAAATGTGACGTACAATCTTTCCAAATGTCTTCTTTTCTGCCACTAGAGGGTACTCCAAGAACTTACAGTGTATTTGGAGGAAGGATTTATTTGGGGGTTTTTAGTCTGTAAATTATCCAGTACTGTTGTCCTACTAAATCTTAGAAATTTAACCCCCCAAAATCTTGATATTAAATAAAAACTTCCCAAACCACTCTAATGCAGCTTTTCAGCAAAAGCATGCAGCGTATCCAAATTATAAAGAACATTGATTGACGTGTAGTTTAGATTTAAACTTATCCTACTTTTAAATTATCTTAATTATTATCTTTTCTTTATTTCAGATACAATTTTCTGGTTCACATCCTGTTTCTTCATCCAGGTTTGGACAAGGCATTCCATTATTGGCCGGCTGAAGAAGTACAAAACGAGTTCTGATCTTGGTCCCTGTTTCTCTGCAAACCCCTCTGCAGAGCCCCCAGGAAGACCATTGGGAAACCTCACAGTCCAGGGGTGTTTCTGCAATACACACAGCAAAGAGGTGACTTTACATCAAGTTGTACTTAAGTCAAATACACAGCTGGAAAAGCATCGAGGAATGATCATCAAACAGCATCCTTTCTTACACAAAATACATGTGATATCAATTGAATCGGTATGTTGTCTCATAAATTTAAAAAATAAAAATCTGGTTTCAACTCCTAAACTCATTGGTATTATTGTTATTGCAGTCTAGAGCCTGTGTGACGTATTGTATCAGTACTGAAGCATATTATGTTTTCGAATGAAAATACAGAATTCCTTAAAAGAAAACTAAGCTTAAAATGATTGTATTCAAAATATTGAATTAAAAAACCTTTACTGTCAATTTTTTAAATTTCATTTTCCTTTGCATGGCTAAAACACTGAGATTAAAGCTTTTCTCTGGTTTATTTAGGTATATTTATATTTCTTTGCAGGGAGCTATTGTTCCTAGAGTTGTTTGTATCGAATTCTATTTTTCTTTTGCTCCAATTTGCTTCAGAAATAAAGTCCCATTTTTTATTATTAAATAATTTTGCTATTTTTTGGTGTGTACACTACTCTTCTCTTTGCCAATATGGATATTCTGTCACTAGAAGCTTTCTAATGCTGAAAGGATTTTCAATGTAGCTTTCATTCGGTGCAAGAAAAGTAACTCTGAAGTACTGTCCATAATGCATGCTTCTCTCTAAAATAAAAATCATAAAAAGTAGGTGAATATTCCTTAGCAGGTTAAACTAAAATACCGTTTGTCACAGGAAGTGGCATCAAAACTGCCTGTTACAACATTTGTGGGTAAAAGAGGTGAGCACAAGGCCATCTTTAAATGCCATACTAAATGTGTGACACCTGGTATAAATTTCTGGTATTACAGTGAACTCACCCCTTCTGCTGTCATCACTCGTTCCTATGTTTCTAGAGGCAATGAGGGACACTGCTTGACCTCTGGTAATTAAATCTGCCCTTTTGATTCCAGAATAAGTTTTTAAACAAAGTGATTTACTGGTTCATGTACAAGAAAGTGGGGATTTGTTATTAAAAATTATTTTTTAAATACTATACTTTAAATGCAGTTTTAAATTTATATCATGAACAGTGCCAAATGTTCCTTTCAAATCTTAAGGGAAGGACATATAATTTAAATGAGATGTGTAACTATCACGTTGGATATGTCTTGTTTACTAATAGAAATACATTAAACCACTATAAATTGATAAGTACATTTATTAAATTATAAATAACACATTAACTGGCAGAGAATGAGCTGTATTTTAGTGGTTGTAAGGTGACCAGCCCAGTGCTAGAGACGTGCCACCTCCAGACATTCTGGAGAAGATCCTGGAACATGGAAACTCTTTTGGGAATACATTGCTCCCTTGGAGCAAATATTGTGTTAATAATCTATGCATTTTAATTCAGAGCTTTTAAAATCACCCTTATGATTGACTTGAGTCAGTAGTTTGCATGTCTCCCTACCTATTCAAGATTATTAGCTAATATTTTTGAGAAAATGAAAATGAGAGAGAACTTCATTTTTGTTATCAGGATTTATGTTTCTATTTAAAATATGTCAAAATCAATCAAATTGTATAAATTTTATTGCACATAACTGCCAAGCTGTGACCTAGAAAGAGACAGCAATAATGGTTCTTGGCTTCATTGTCATGTAAAACCTTAAGGATCAACATTTACTTCAAAGTTGCAAAGAGTTTGGGAATGCTGATTCTGATTGAGTGTCATTTGTTTCTTATAAAATTCACTGAGCTACACTGATACAAAGGCTTGGGTAGCTCTTACTCTGGATATAGCCCAGTCCTTTGAACCACAGCTGAAATATGCAATCCCTTACTTATTCTTGCAGGAATTCTTTTATGTTGACTGGCTTGTTTTTTTTCCCATTTGTGATTCTGAAATGATTCCTATGCAGATAGGAGAATATTCTGCCTGACCACCTGTCTCATCCACATTCCATATACTTCTGAGTGAATGGAAATAACAGAGTTGAGAACATCTACTAATCACTTACCTGAGACAGTGTCTATTACTTCATTGCTTTTAGCTGGAAGATTAATAAAAGGTGCAGAAAGACCTAGCTGGCTTTTCTTTAATTTCACCATTGTTACTTGAGCAATTGGTGGCAAAATTTTGAGTTTGGGATAATAAAATGAGTTTGCTGGATGACTTGGAGAGGAACAAGTGATCTGTGGAATAAAAAGGGGAATATTAAAAAAGTTAAGAAGGTAACTGTAAAATTGTGTTTGTAAATCATGCTAACACTTTTTGGCAAATAGTTTGCATACAACCATTTTGTATGAACCTCAATTCACATAACTATGCTGGTCAGCCCAGAATTTTTAATGCAGGATACTTGACTGGATACAGAAGGAGGTCCTGCAAACACACTAATGTATGAAAGGATTTGACAGAAGGGACTGGATGTTATTATAAGAAGAATACATGAGTATTAAACAATAATATTAGGTATGCTATAGGAGCTGTCATATAGATATGAGAGGCCAAATGCTTCTCTCTTCCTTTCCTCATTACTCATTAGCATAGCATTTGTTGCTAGAAAAACTCACCTTTAAGAAAGAATTAAGTGAATACTCATACTATTCAAACCATTTGAATCAAAATCCTTCATTTGCCACTCTGAAATGGCAAAAGCGAAGTATGGGGCATAGAGAGGATGAAATGAGCAAAAGGGATTGGAAGCAGTGTCACCACAGTGAAGTTTTCTGCTTTCCTTTAGGTCCTTTCCCTCAAATGTAACAGTTTCAGGTTTTGGCAGCGCTTTCAACTGAAAACTCCTCCTCACAGCAGTATTCACTACTAAGAATTTTCCTGGTTATATTCACATTTGGTGATGTCAGGACTTTTGTATTTTCATTTTCCTGGCACTTTAAGGGTTGTTAAATATCATCTAAAAAAATTGCCAGCTTTTCCAGAAAACGTAGAGACAAATTCTCATGAACCATTTACATTTACCTATATAAATTTCAAAGATACAGAAGATAAACAAAAGCAGTAGGTTTATCAGCTGTACAATAAATCCATATATAGTGACCATCAGCACTCTCAAATACTGAAATCAGTTTCACAGTTTTAGACTAGTTATCTTTTGAAGAAAAGACTCAAAACATGTCAGTATGAAGTGCTAAACTCTGTCCATGCACCTACCTCTGTAACTGTGTCCTGTGGAATAGTGGCAAAGTTTGGAGAGGAAAATGTGAATCCACTGTCAGTTCCAGCATCATATGGGAATAGATCTACTGATACTTCATCCATCCAGTGGTTTCCTTCACAAAGATTTAGGCTGTCAATACCCACAAACCAGTCAGGGCTTGGAACAATTCGTACAACAAATGAAACCTAATGAAACAAAATGATCCATCAGGCTTGCATCACTTGCTTTGGAATGCTTCAGTCCTGCTCACAGTAATTTTCACTTAAAGTTCTTGAAATAATGTCATTTTGCTCTTCTACTTTATAGAAGCTGCACAGTGCTCCCTGCAATGTGACATGCTTTTTAGTAATTCTTTTACATTATGTTGTTTCTACAAGTGAGAACTCAAATATTTAATTTTGGTTGCTGGTAACATAAAATAAACTTTTTAAATTAGTATGTACATTTACTTACTAAGGGATGTCTTGGATGCACTTCTAATTCGGTTGAGGTTTGTCCTGTACCACTGGAAATTGCAGGAGCAGAGAAGATTCCATGTACACTTTGAATTTTTTCTCCAGCTTCTTCTATTTCTTTCATTAATGCCCATGCTTCACCCTTTTCAGCAAAATCACGTACACCATTGCTGGCATATTCATTTTTTTTCCACATGCAGTAGTCAGAACTATGAGTAACACCTATTTGAGTGAATACATGGCATGACATAAAAGTCTGATTTAGAATGTCTCTATTTCTTCATTTTCTCTTTTTTATTTCTGAGGTTAAAAAAAAGTGTATAAAATTGAGTGAACACTAAAACATTTGGCTTATCGCTGCTTCTTTCAGCTGCAGCCAATTGAAAACAGAAGTCAATTGAAAACAGTTGGAGGTTTTTGAGAACATTGTGGATACTTCAATACCTGCATTTCATTCTTAATAACTTTGGCCTTTTTTCCCCCCCTTTTTCATTACTTATCTTACATAACTATTAAGGAAAAAAAGAGCACAGAGGTCAAGAGGCTTATCTGCTCTTAGTACTGTGCATACTTCACTTACCTAGCAAGGATGACCACTGTGCTGGGGGCCTGTAGAGTGGGTACTGCTTAGGGAAAGCAGTTTGACTCCATTTCCCTGTGAAGATTATCCTGTACTTAGCAAGTTCCTCTGCTGTGCAAAGAGCATCCTCCCCCACAGGCAGGCTGCTGGCATAACCCACTATTGTTACAAGAACTATCCAGATAACTTTACAGGACCAATAGACAAACATCAGGTTTTCCATTCCCTTCCACACGAAAAGAAAGAAAAAAAAAATGTTAGCCATATTAGTCACTCTAAATTCAAAAATTAATAACAGTTACCTATTAAAATGTAATATGGCATAAGTTATAACCAAAGAGAAAGCAGATATCTGAAACACTAAAAATTGCTATGCTTCTGAAAACATTACTATAATGCTTTCAGATTTGTTATTTCCATGGTATATACTACAAACCTGTAACTTTACCTGGGACAAGTGTTTCTAATAAAAAAATGAAAATAAAAATATCTTATCCTTGTCCATAGTACTACCTCAGAGAAAAATCTGTTTCTGATTTTCTTTTGAAATCTGATTAGAGTCACATCTTGATTTAATTAGAGTAGCAACTGTTTCTGTGGAAAACATTAGTGGTATATTTATTCTTCTAAAGATTAAATTGCAGGTTACTTTGCCAAAAGAAATGATTTCTTTTAAATTTGTGTTCTACAAAGGCTGTTTTATAGCATAACATTTAAAGTCAAATAGATTTCATATTTCTATAAATTACTTCGCTGTCATAATGTGAATTCAAAACATTGTAATTCCTTTTGATTCTTTAAACTACAAAGTATTAAAAAAATCAGTATTTTTTTTTACAGTTACTGTCATAGGTTGTGCAAATTTTGTTTTTAAATTAACATGGTAATTGCATCAGACTGTTGAACTCCACCAGTTGTTTAAAATAACAGCCTTAAACTGATTTTTAAATGTCTTTGTCCTTTGAGAAAACTATACAATCTTAAGTAAATCACTAATAATATATTAGTTTGTAAAAATAGCTATGAATACTCACTAAATATTCCTCTGGAGCACTGGCAGGGGGAGAGCACCTGCTTTTGCTGGCAGCTGAGTTGGTCTGCAAGAGAAGACAGTAGGAGTCTTGCTATTTATGCCTGAAGAGGGTCCCTTTGGTCCAACAATTATTGCAATCTTTAGACTTTCCAGGTTTGCAAAAATCGTGCCATCTTCTTGTTTGCAATCTCTCTGGATGGACCAGCAGAAGTTTCCTGTCTGTCAGCTGGTTCAGATTCCTTATCAGGAGACTGAGATGCCGAAAAGACAAAATGCTTTTAAAAATACCTTGGATTCTTAGTAACAGTTTGAGTTTTCTGGTGCCTTTGCAGTTCTTTGCTCTTATTAATGCCTCCAAGCTATACAAATGAACTGATTCCAACACTGAAATAGTTCTAGTGAATACTCTTTAAATGAGAAACATGTTTTCTTGTAAGTTTTATTGTCTGACAGATGCTCCTTCCAAACATTTACAGAGAGCTTGCTCACTCTCACACACCATATGTATGTGTTCAAATAAAAGGGGTGAGGCAGCTAAAAATGTCAAGAGGAAAAAAAAAGTTACATTTCATAATTGCACATACTCACACAGACTGTGTCTCCTGCAAATATGAATTAATTTAAAGTAGTACAGTGTATATTTTTGTGTGTACAGTACTGTATGCTGGATGATGAAAGGGCTCTGTAACATTGTGGTTTCTTTGGAAAGAGTGGTTTTGGGAAGCTCAGAGATTTTTCTTAGCTGTCTTCAGAGTAAAAAACCCCAAATAAAAATCTCATTATTACAGTTAAATCTTACATCCTCTATAGCACAGTACATGTACCTACATCACTAAAAATTTTTAAATTATGTATGAAAAAATAAGCATTATAGAATGACCCAATTAAAAAATGATGATTAATCTTTAAGTTATTTTCCCAACCACCTTTCAAATAAAGGAAAACAAAGTGCTTTGTGCCAAACCTGTTAGGTTAACAAATGCTATTGTGACTAATCAGCATTTGAAAATTTTAAAGTGAACCACGAAAATAATATTTAGTGGAGTTTTCTTTAGAAATTGTGAGGAATGTCACTTAAGTACTTCCCCAGATCTCTAACATGATGGTGCAGCATATGGGAAAAGACCCAAACAAACCCAGTTATTTTCCAGCTGCAGCTCCCAGGGCATCACAGGTTAAGCACACACCACACAGCTCTAGTGACACACTGTTGTCCACCAAACAACATGTCTGGGCTTTGTGGCACCTTAACTGGAAACTTCCCTCCCACTCCATGGCAAATCCAAGTCAGGAGGTGAATAAACTGGGATGTCTGGATGGAATTTCTATCAATTATTCTGCTGACAACATGGAATCTATTGCAAGTTTCAACATAGATGGCTACAGCACCTATAGCCACAATTCTTCTCTATCTGGGGAGATTTGGGAATCCTGTGGCAGGTTAAGGCATCTATCCATGGACATGGTCTCTTCCTCCATCCTACGTTAATGGTATGTTTTCCATAGTTGATTTCTCTTCCAGGAGCTAGACTCCACTAAGACAAAGAGCAAAGAGCCTTCAAGGATACTTTTATACAAGTTCTTTGAGTACTTGTTGAAGAATGATACTTGAATTACATCCAGCTCACTCCCTCCTACGCACAGAATTCCAGATCCACAGGTTTCTCAGAGATTTTGATTTAATGACATCCAGCCCGTGCAGCCTGCTAGAACTACACAAAGGTCCCATAAATTTAAAAGTATATTGCTAAGTGTATTGTTAAAACTACTTTAGTCTTGCATATTTATTATTAAATAGCCTAAACTTCAGATGGTTTTCTTGTGTGTCATCACAATTACTGAGCCTGTGAAATTCACATTCTAAAACCTACTGTGGCACTGCCAGGACAACACAAAATGAGAACAAAGCAACTAGCTCTGGTCTGGCACAGAAATATTTAATTTATCAGAATAGCCTCTTCCTTCCAAAGATAAATTGCTGGCAAAAGGCACATAACCAGACTAGATTATTCTGGTTCCATGACTCTGTGTTGTGAATGTACCCAGGAACAGGACAATACATGCAGGCTGCAGAACTTGGCACTGGACCTTTCCCTGTTTACAGTGAGGGTTTTACTATGACAGATTTCTCATTATTAAGTTCTTCAGGACCTAGAGCCTCATTCTTATCTTTGTTGAATTCACAATGAAATCATTGGGCAAAATACTGTTAATTTATTTAATTATCTTGTGTCCCTACCCCTCGCCCCCTGAGGCTAAGTAAAGGGAGAAAAAAAAATAAAAGAAAAAGAAAAAAAACATGCAGAGTAATGTTGTCAGAAAATCCTAACTCGAAGACTCATTGTCTTATTTCTTTAAATAGAAACTGTGCTAAGTATAATCACTCTCTGACATTGTGAAGGACTTCAAAACACCAAATGTGTCTCGTAGATGGGAAGGAAAACAAAGAACAGGAAAAAAGTAAATTTCCACTCCATGGATTACTTTCATGGCTAGGAACCACAGATGCCAAATTTCTGTGGGCCAGCAGTAGGAGAAAAAATGCTGTGGGATCAGAACCTATGCTTGCATTCCCTCTTCAGTTTTTATGTCCCATTAGGAATATGCTGAGAACTCATGGAAAACTGAAAAAGACTTTCCCTTTAGAAAATATTTACCTGTATTATAAATGTATTTTTTTTCTTTTTCAACAAAATAGCTTTTATTCTTCAAATTTATGTCTCTTCTGGTACACCTATTTTCTATCCACATATGTACCTCTAGAGACTCTGAATGCTGGAGGGATTAGTCATAAAAAGCTTGCTTTATTTGAGCATCAGTGCCGAAGTGTGCCTTGGGTTAAATTTTGCTTGCAGAAGTGTGCAACTTCTGCTGTTTCTTGTCAATATGACAACAGTTTTACAGTTCCTGCAGTCTTTACCAAGCTTCAGAGGATGAAAGCTGGTGTCCAAACAAAAATGGTATCCAGATAATTTTGGTTTTGAAATGTCAGTCATAATGTTGTCTAAAATAGTCTGGTTATTTCTAACCAAAAATAATTAATGAGAAAGCAAGAAAAAAACTACTTAAAAATGCAGCAGTATCATCAATTTCATGTTGGCCCTGGAATAATTTACACTGTACTAAAACATTTAAATGAGCAAGTTCAGGTTATCACACATGAATATAGAACATTAAAATAATGTAAATTCCAATTTCATTAGTCAAGGAATAATTTAGCTCTTTTTCTGGCAAGCAACCAGATTGCCATGATTAGTTATGACTTTCCTATTAAATTGTAAAATTAAGAGAAAGAAAAATTTACTGAAATGATTAATCTGAAGTTAGTTTGCCCAGATTTACAAAACAGAAGCTCCAAAAGTTTTGTATTTATATTTCTGAGGTATCAACACATATTTCAATTTTGCTAAAATAATTTCCATTCTGCTGACAAGGAGTATATGTGCAACTTTGATATTCACAGGCTGCTTAACATGCTTATGACTAGCTAGAATCTCTTTGTCTACCAAGAAAAACATAACATTGTATTACTTAAGAAGGATTATACAGCTATACTTTCTCCCCTGTTGTTACCATGGAGACACATATAATTATGGACACTCAGCAATGCCAAAGGTTTGCATTCAGTCAAAACCTTCTGAGCTCTAAGCTGTAAAATCTCAGGTCCAGAGTGGCAAGCAGCAGAATATTTTATGATGGAGAAATTGTGGTGTTGGTTTGGGAGCTTTTACAAAAGAAAGCATTTACATAGGAGAGTAAATTTTTCTTGATGTTGGATGGTAAAACAGTAGTGAAGACAGCTTTAAACTTTATTAATCTTTTGGGAGAAAAATATACTTTGCAGATTAAAGTACCTAAAGTAAGTACAGACAAACTAAATATGCATAGTGCCACTATATATAATGGAGGTCTAGTTATTTTAGCTGATGGAATCTCTGAACTGTTCAGCTCATCCTTTAATCCATACCAATATCTGACCAAATTAAAAACTGATGAGCAGTTCTCTGGTCTCCACAAACTTTTTTGATAAGCTCTCCATTGATCCTACCTCCATGGAACCATCCAAGTAACGGATCCAGGCATCTCTATTCAAGGCTCACTGAGAATTCAAGCCAAGATAAGAAAAAGATAATGAAAAATACAAGTCTTCTTGACAACAATGACACTCATCAGCATCAAAAACATTTTATGTTGTCTTCTGCATTCTTCTGTCATTGTATTAAAATACTTCCTTAGTATTTAAACACCTAATATGTGGCCCAGCCCTAGCTAACAAAATCAAGGTCCTTCATGACAATGATCAGAGGTTATGTTTCTCTTTTGTACTCTCTAGTACCCGATGTGTATGACTTTTCTCAACAGTCACCTTCAGCAGTTGTGATGTCCTAATCTATCATTTATCATATGAACTCAGGAATTGTCTTCCACTGTAAGGTCAGAGCCATATTCTTCTGGTTCACCACAGTTCTTCAGAATTATATGAAAAGTTGGTCACACAAATGCTTGGCTCTCACAAATACTTCCTGATGCCCTTACCACTAAGGTTATCCATCCAATTCATCTGTAGCACAAACCATGAAATCTTGTCATCTCCTTAAGAGGAGTTATCTTGGGAGCAATGAACTCAGCTTGAAACAAGTAATTTAAATCCTCTCTGCCATCTCAGCAGCTAAATCACAAATTGGGAGCCTCTTTCCTATGCTATGGCTAATGCTGAAGATAGGAATGAAGCCAACTCACAGGGATTACACACCCAGGAGCTCCTTTATCCTTCATCATCATTCAGCCCGCCTTCACTGCACACCTCCCAGTTGGTAGTGCTATTGCCTCTTTGTGTTTCCAGAGGCCTTTGCAGCAGGATATGGGAGAAGGAATTCATGCTACCTTTTTATCCACTAAAACTCCACAGATCTGAGGGGAAAAAACCCACCTTGTCTGAGCTGTTCATCAGCTATTCAGAGCTGTGCATGAGGGTCAGCTTTCAGAGCAGTGTGCTAACCTGGGGCGTGCCTACACCAGCAGCTTTAGCTCCCTGGACTGTACAGCCTGCAGGACTCAACAGAACTCTGCAACAAACAAAATGTTTAGGAAATGCTAAAGGCAAATCTTGCAGACCTGAGTGTTCAATCTTGCGGTGATCCCTGCTTTTACATTTCCTTCAGATATCTGCAGGAAAACCTATAACTGAAATAAAAATTTCAATGTGTATTGCACTACAGTTTCATTAAAGTGGAAGACAGGGTATTTTTGTGGAATTGCACAGACACAAACACAGTGTAAAAAAGAAAGAGAAGCTTTTTGATTACCATTTTAATTCATTCTGTCATTATTCAGTAAGACTGAATAGACGGTCTGTGTAGAAATCCCTCTGGTCATTTCAGTGTGGTATTTTGCCATTTTCAGATTCTTGTTCCACTGTTTGCAATGTAAAGAAGTTTGGGATTGTTTTGTTGGACTTTGATGGTTTTCTCTTATATAATAGAGAATGCTTAATACAGCTGTCTATGCAAAAATTTAGGAGAACTGAAAACTGGCTATGGAGAACAGGGCAAAACTACAGCAGCATAATTAAAAGAATAAAAATTAATTCTCATTTTGCATCTTCCAGCAAGTCCAATCCTATTATATCTTTCAATTAATTTCTAAAGTGAAATGAACTTGTGCCATTAACATTTGTATTTCTTATTTGCCATTGAACTTCCACTGGAAAAAGATATAAACCTACAAAGCTACTTTTTAAGGTGTTGACTTTTTAAGACCAATTTGTTGCTTTCTTTGCCTTGTAGAAATATCAGTCCTTTATCTCTGTGGCAATACTTTAGAAGGCCACTAAATTATATTTCTAAAATAGCCACCATCAACACCACTCTTTGCTTATAATATGTCCTGTTTGACAACCAATTTTGTTGATTTATCTTGTATTTTTTTTTTTCAAAGATCTTAAATCTACTGAATGATAGCTGTGGAGTTATTAGAGTTACATATTTAATTCATATGAAGAATGGGCTACTGAAAAAACTGAATTGGTATTTTCTGGGAACTCATCCATACATCACACTTTGCACAGAGCTCTAGTTCAGTGAAAGATCCATTAATTGCCACCACAGCACAGTACCTTTTCCCCACACAAGACTTGTGAGGAGTCAGTGCAGAATAAGGGTTGCATTGGAATGAGGAGTTGTTACCACTGTCAGAGTGGCACCACATTTTTGGGACCAAGGTGTAATTATTTACCTTCTGCCACGGAAATTGTGTAGGAAAATCAGTAAAACCTTCTGCTTTCCTGTATAATTCTGCCATCATTCCTTAGCTTGGTTATGAATAGGATCTAATGACACTAAGAAAAACTAGGAATTTCCAGTTTAATGACAGCTGATATATAATAGGCTGTGTCATTCAAGGGCATTAGAATATCTTATAGTAGAGACTGCAAGCACTTGCAGTGTTGCATTTAGCATTCATTAGACCTCATCTAGAGTGTTTTATCCAGTTTTTTTGACCTCACCTAACCTTCAAACAAGACAGATATTGATAAACTCGAGTCAGCTCATGGGAAGTTTTGTTCAGCCTGGAGAAGAGAAGGTTATCAAGGCAGCCTGATAGTAGCCTCCCAGTGCCTCTAAATAGGTTATCAAGATCACAGAATCACAGAATCACTGGTTTGGAAGAGACCTTTAAGATCATCATGTTTAACCCATGCCCTAACACCTTAACTAAACCATTTAGTGAGTGCCACATCCAATCTTTATTTAAACACATCTAGGGATGGTGACTCCACCACCTCCTCAGGCAGACAATGCCAGTACTTCATCACTCTTTCAGTAAAAGACTTTTTCCTAACATCCAACCTAAATTTCCCTAGGCACAGTTTGAGACTGTTCTCTTGTCCTGTTTGTTGCTGCCTGGCTGCTTCACTATAATGGACATTGGGAGGCTAAAAGACAATGGGTATCTACTGAGGCAAGAGGGGTTCAAACTGCACATAAGGAAAATTTCATCATCGTAACATCAAGCAGTCAAGTGCTGGAGCAGTTGGTCCAAGGATGCAGATCAGTCTCCCTGCTTGGGGGCTTTAAGATGAGAGAGGACAATGCCTGACCAGCCTGATCAAATCTCAACGCTGACCCTGCTTTGAGCAGGAGATTGGATGAGACACCTCCTGAAGTCCCTTATAACCTGAACTACCCTATGATCTTATATTATGAAAAAAAATTGTTTCTGATATTACTTCAATGCTTCAGGTAATGGCAAAAAATTCTCACCTGTCTAATAACTTCAAAGGTTCTCTCCACATATGAGATTTATCTTTCCTAATAAAGGGAATGTAATTGTAAAACTAAGGTTTGTAAAGGCTGAGGATGTAGGGCTGATGATAGGAATTTTCTACACCATAGAATGGAATTCAGTGAAGAATTCCCTGAGTTAGAACAAACCAATACTCAATGTACTAAAGCTAAATGAGCATGGAGAATATGGAGTGAATTAATTAACTGAGAGGTGGCATCTTTGCATTCAGAAACAGGATGATAAAACAGAGTTGTGTTTCTTTGGGCTCTGGGGAGAACCCCTTCATATGCACATTGTTCTGTGACAGCAGCTTCCACAGAGGTGATGATGTGCTTGTGGAGGGTCTCTGGCTGAAACACAAATATGACTGTAGAGAGAGAGCTAAATGCATGCCAAAGGACAGTTTATTATGGGAAACTTCAAGTCTTTTGTGACCTCCTCACAAGAAGCAACCAGGCTGTTTTTTTCAATCTTTAATAAATGGTGTGAGACAAATTCATATCAGATGTTCTTAATTAACAATACTCCTATCATTATGCTGCCAGCCATCCTCATTTAAACCCTTTGAGCTGGGAGGTTATCATAGATACATTGTGTTGTGTATAGAAATACTTGATTTTTCCTCGTCTATACATATGCCCCAATGTACAGAAAGAAACTTTCAAAAGAATTACAAACTCTGGCAGCAGAAAAGAAGCAGCTTTCAGGGCATATATACCCAAGAGCACAAAAAGTACTAAAAGTATTATAGAGGAGAAGAAGCAAGACTATTAAATATAAGACATTATTGTTTCTGACCACAGGCCAGCCAATATTACTTGTCTACAACCAAAAACTTGCTCTTCCCCAGAAACATTGAACAAAATAAATTGTTCTATTTGCCCTTCGGTTCTCAACAAAACTCAGGGGAATGCAAACTGTAAGAACAAATATTTTCTAAATCAGTATTTTTGCCAGCATTGAATAAAGTGAAATTATATTTTTAAAAATAAAAAAAGAGAGTTTGCTGTTTTGAAATGGAAGAAAGCATCTGGTTAAAAGATTGGTTATATGATTTCTTGCAATTTATACTGCTGTTTCAAATGTCTGCATTATTAATAATTATAAGTGCCTGAGTGTGAAGTTTATTTTTCAGTTATTACAGTGAAAAAGTGAACTCTACAACAAGATGACAAGTTTAAGTTTTTTCCATTGTATTCTACCTTAACTACAAATTAGGGATAAATTTATATCAATTTATATCTCAGGAAGCTTTGCTGCTCATTTACTTCTTTTGCTTCTAAAACTAAATCAGTGTCAAGCATCATTCTAGGGCACACTGTATTGTTAGAAATGCTTGAATGGATTTTTAATTCTGAAGCACTGGTATAAATATGAATTAGCATCAATAGAAACACTCTACAATTATGTCAATGTGAACATAATCTGAATCTGACCTAGTCTTTTAAAAGATGTAAAGCTCATATTGTAATTCCTTTTGTCAACAGAAAAGTCATTTCCCAGACCACATTTTAATTAACCACCCTGAATTCCCTTTGCAGATTCAATTAAGGAAAGATATTATTCTTCACTTCTTGTCCTAACCTGTCCTTCAAAGTGACAGTGCAGTTTGCTGATATACTATCAGTTATGGATTCTGAGGAACTGTTTAGGTGTTGTTTGGACAACATTTCATAATTATGAATAAAATGCATGATTAGAATAAAAGGGGAAAATACATTAAAATGTTACAGTTACCCTTAAAACTAAGGGTAAATAAGCACAGAACTGGGGAAGGACTTCAGTAATCATCTTCACACTTTTATTTCCTAGTCCCGACATTTAGTTTTCTTATGTGCCATAATAGCCCTATACAACACTTTTGACATTCCTAACTATCTCTGGAATTGCTGAAATAGAAAAAGCCAGAAGAATCAAAACCAGAAATCTAAAAGCATTGATTTAATCCTCTAAATATCAGGCACAATACTCTGTAATGAGTGAATTGATTCCTAAATATTTTGTGAATATTTTATATTATTGAATATGTGTTGAATTGCATTCCAGCAGCTCCCTGGGTAAGCATCTCCAGTGCCACATTCCATCTGGGAGTGTTCCTCCTTGGCACACTGAATCTCCCAAGGTGCATCTATGGCTCTTCCACCCCCTACATCATCTCCCAGGACTGAAGGAGAGCAGATTCCTTGTTTGCCTTGTTGGCCACTCCACTGAGTCAAGATTGTCAGAAATTTGCCAACACCCTGTTTCACCAAGTGTGATATGTTTATAGCACACTGTAGTTATAATACAAAGAAAAGGCTTTTCACTTTTTTCAAGTGTGGATCCTCTGCCTTTTCCCAAAGTCCTGAATTCTTGCTCTGTGATTTCTTTCCACCAGTGATAGTTACCAATACTCTGTTTAACATATTTATTTTCTGCCACATCTCCTCATTTTCATGTTCACTATTGAAAAATGAAATACTTTGATCATCCCCAGAAAAAAATACAGATATTTTTCCTTTAATGATTTTCCCAGTGTTATAAGAACTGATATAAATACAAGCAGTAATTTCATTGCATCTGCAGGCAAGTAGATCTTTCCTGATTCTTAGCAGGAGGTGCTGCTTTTACAAATGCTAACAATGGTAAAAGCAGTGCCTGGTTTTTCCTCCACAATTATAAAATAGAATAAAATAATATTATTCTTATAACAAGAGTTCATAAAATCTACTCAAACATTCATAGTGATTTCTGAAAGTACTGTTATGTTATGTGCACATTACATCAATCTTCAACTATTATCACAGGAATCCCATCATTTCACAGGATCAAATTCTTTGCACACTTTCTTTGTCGAATATATCGAGAAAGTCCCATCACATACAGCAAATCAGGCAGTTGGAATTATACTTATTGCCAACCATTAATCTCTTACCCCAATCCATTAGCACCTCACATGGAGAGTGTAATTCAACAGGTATTAACAAAGCAAAGTATGGTTAAGATTTGCTCTATAAAGGTGATGCAGACAGGATTGGGGTTTGCTTGTACAACATATGTGATGTTTGGATTTAAAGTCATGTTCAGTGACACTAGCAATTATACCAAAACGGGAAATCAAGAAGGTCAAAAAAAAAAAAACAAACATCATTCTTTATACTCAGTTTACAGGGGGATCAATATTTTTTGTTGATGGTTTGGTCCTATATTTTATGCATTTATCTTCCTGCATTGCACTAGGATAGCTTGGAAATATATAGGACAGCAGAGAACTTGGTTAACTGTACAGGAGCCCATGCATCCTTGATTTTGGAATTTTGAGACACGTATTTTATAGATAAATTACATTTCAAACAGAATAGAAAATATACACTATTTACAGTGTGTATTATATGATAAATGCTTTCTTGGAAAACTGAAATGTATGAATTCAGCATTAGAGGTAGAAAAGCAGTCAAAAATTGAGGGAAACAAAAGCAGCATTACACACAGCTCTTAAATCTCTTGTGCTAGCTAAGACAAATTGTCATCACTAATTAGATCAGCTTCAAGAGATTAAACACCAAGCTTATTTTTCCATGGTGTCTAGTCCATTATAATAGCTATTTGTCTCCTTCTACCAGCAGGACTGGCCAAATAAATTACACCAGCCATAATTTACTAATGTTTCTTTAGTCTTTTCTGAATTAGGAAGAGAGGCCCTCAGTCCCAGAAAGCTTATATAAAAACTTTTGCCTTTATAGGGTTTTGATGGGTCTCTGAGGAGGTCTGAACCTTGAGGTAGGACCAATTTTATCTGCAGAATCAACACCCCTACAAACCATGAAGGTGATTCTAACCTCAGTGATTTGTTACAGCACGGACATCCCATTAAAATACACCAAATGCAAGTCTTAGGGATGATGCAGATAAACAAAAGTTTGGAAAACAAATCTTCCCTCTGTATTCTGTTTCCATTCAGAATGAGCTCTGCTTGCAGATGCTCTGGAGCCCAGGGGCTTGCACTGCTTCCTGGTTCAGAGTCTCCCTCTGGGTCTCTAGGAATGTATCCTCTCCTTGACCTCCGGGTTTGGCCCTGGGTCTGCTCCTCTGCAACCAGCGACACATGTGCTTTGTCAGGAGTCTTTCCATCTGCATGCAGACATTGGAATCTCCTCCTTTTCCTCCCCACAGTCCACCTGACCCAAACTGCCACAGCCAGGAAAAGCAGAAGCAGCCCTTCTGCTGTTCTGCCACACCCTTTCAAATAAAGCAAGAAGAAAATAAACCCCAACAACCGCAAAATAGAGACTGAGACAAGAAAAAACTCGCTTTTGTCATCTGTCAGGCAAAAGGCAGTCAAAATTGGAGGCAGTCTGTAGTGCTTCCATCAAAACTGCAAAGTTTTTCCTGGTTTTCTGTCTCAGATGTGCATCCTTTTCATTTTCCTACCGCAATTAAGACCTGAGGTAAGACCTGGATTCATCAACTCTCCCTAGGCCCTGGTTTCTGGGGAGACAGGATGCAAAATGCATGAGCCAGAGTGGTTCAGGCTTCTGCTCATCCTCATCTTTCAGAGTGTGGATTGCACTAACATAGTCCAGAATAAGGATGATATGACAATTTGTATTAGGCAGTACAGAAAACAGCAGATGGATAGATCTTACCAAATAATTAAAATATGCCTACCTCTTGTCTGATCTTTTAGTCACCTCTCACAGCTATTGATTAATTGTCTGTCCAGCTCAAGGCACCTCTACCTGTTTTCATGGCATCTGTCTGCCTCCTAAAATAATTAAATACAAGATTGATTCTAATCTGTGCACATGGAAAACAAAGCATAACTTCAGAAAGCTTCTACTTCAGAAAAACTCAGTGAAAGAGGTGGCTATTACCAAATGTAGCATTTGTAGGAATGTGTATGAGTTAAAGTTCTCACCTGAAGCAGGAACAGTCTCTGGGATGTGCCAAAGCAGTCTGTTGGATGTTGGGGAAGAAAATAAACAAGAACAAGAGTTGAACACTTTTGGTAATAAGAATGGCTCCCATAACCATCCCTTATCTTTTTTGTAAGCTCAGAAGCCTCCACGGTCCCTGTAAGATTTCCAGAACTGTATCAGTTACAATAATCTGCACAAAACTGAGGAATATCAAATCCCATTTTCTGTAGTTTATCAGCTTCAACTTTGATTAATATGAGAGATATTACCTCTGCTGGGATTCACTGGGGCCTGTGGGATCCTGCTCCATACCCTGCTCCTCACTGTTTCAGGTTTCTGTCTGTTCCTTTTTATCTCATGCACTCAATACACAAAGTAGACACATCATGTCTTTACAGCCTTTCTGATGGAAAGGCTTTTTCCTTGCTCATGTTTCCTTCAGGTACATTGCAAATTCTTTCTGAAGTGACCTTTAAAATCCATTCACACCTAGTATTTTTAATCCATTGTAGCAAATATCTTGGCAGACACCAAGTCATTCATGCCCAAAATGTCAAAGATCAATGTATTTTTCTACAGAGAATTTCCATATGCCACGTGTGTGATTTTTCACTAAAACCTGCTCTGGTACTGACATTATGAAGCCATTGAGAGCATTTAGGATATTTATCAGCTTCTATCTGCCTTCAATGAAACAGATTTCCAACTCCAACCTTTGCTTTTTAACAGCTGTTCATAAACTTCATGCATTTCTAAGGGGATAAGGATATTTTATCAAATGTGGGAATCCAGGGCTTCCTTCTGGCTGCCCTGGCTGCCCTGGGAGCCTGGCAGGGGTCAGGAACCCCCCTGGACAGAGCCCCCAGAGACACTGTCTGTGATCTCTGTCCATGGAAAAGAGTTTTCAATCTTACAGGATGAATTACAAGCTCTCAGTGTTTGATATAAGTAATAATTAAGTGTGGCACGTGTGCAAAAGTAAAATTTTAGGATTCTAGATTAGGGGTCCAAAGGGCACAAGATGGAGGAAATTGGGTGTGCCTTGTCCTTTTTCTCCTTCTTCATGCCCTCCATGTTTCACTGTGCTGTTGGCATTTTTCTGTTGGTTTAGGCTGGGGACACACTGTTCAACGTAGGTGACAGATATTGGCACGTTATTGTAAATACAGCACAGGTGGTTTCTGGTATTTAATGTTTGTAACATCCCACTGAGGGGTGTTACATTGGCACATTATTGTAAATATAGCACAGGTAGTTTCATGTATATAATGTTACATTGGCACGTTATTGTAAATCCAGCACAGGTAGTTTCTGGTATTTAATGTTTGTAACATCCCACTGAGGGCAGAGCCCCACACGCTGCCCTGCAGGACAGAGCTGTGGCAGGGCAGCAGAACATGTTAGAGATAAACAGAATAAACAACCTTGAAACCAGCACAGACGAATGATGACTTCTTTGGCAACGGGGCAGAAAGACAGAGACTTTTTGCAATCTCAGGATCATCAATACCACAGATTCCGACAATCAAAAAATAAAATTAAATCCCCATAGGTAGATGTCTCCAGGATCTATAGACATGTTCATTTCACTTACCAGTCTTCCCATTTCTCAAGGGAAATCCAAGACAGAGACTTCAGAGATCAAACTGGAGAACATAGAATATGTCGCACCTCTTAGTATTCAATAAAGGGAGACAGGATTTCTCTAGAGAAATTACAACAAAAGCCTGTGGTAAAAGTACAAAAAGATTACATTTTCTCTTTTAAATTTTAAATTTTTAAGTAGCTTCCAAGATAACAAGTATATAGATCAGCATACTAGGAAGCTCTTTTTCTTTTTTAGTAGCTTTCTATTTCCAAGATGTCTAGAGATCCTCTTTGCATAGCAGCAGAGGCAATGTGGCTAAGAAATCAAACAACTGTGATTAAAAATATGTTAATCTTGCTCCCAAGTCTGAAAACCCTCACAGATTTAAAACTGGAGGGAAAGAGACCCCATGAGAAAATTTTTTTGGAAATATTATAAAATTTTCTAATTAAACTGTGAGTATTTTCACTAGTTATAAATCAATACTACAGATATATTTTTTTCTAAGTGTTTTTTAAGACATGATAATGTGGAATTTTAGGTTTGGACCTTGTAAATTACCTGCCAAGCTATACTGACAATGTAAATGAAAACACATTATAAGCACAGACATACTAGAAAGACAGCCAAGGTATCTGCATACAAGATATTTAAAGAATCAGGCGAGACCGGCCGCTCTCAGGGCGGCAGGCCGTAGGCACCCGGCGGCCCCTCGGCGGCGGCCTTCAACCCACCACACCACGCTCCGGGAAGAAGCTCAGAAGCCCACAGGGGCTTGACAAGCCCAACAGGGCCACCCCTGCCCACAAGGGGATCTAGAGACAGACCCCAGCCCAGTGCACACACACACAAGGGATAGAAAAAAAGCAAGGCCTACCTGCCTCTTCCCTCCTGCCCCCCACCTCGACTGCCCAAGGAAAAGCACGCGCCCCCCTCAGGAGGAAAAAGTAGCCTACAGCACCCGGTATTCCCAGGCGGTCTCCCATCCAAGTACTAACCGGGCCCGACCCTGCTTAGCTTCCGAGATCAGGCGAGACCGGCCGCTCTCAGGGCGGCAGGCCGTAGGCACCCGGCGGCCCCTCGGCGGCGGCCTTCAACCCACCACACCACGCTCCGGGAAGAAGCTCAGAAGCCCACAGGGGCTTGACAAGCCCAACAGGGCCACCCCTGCCCACAAGGGGATCTAGAGACAGACCCCAGCCCAGTGCACACACACACAAGGGATAGAAAAAAAGCAAGGCCTACCTGCCTCTTCCCTCCTGCCCCCCACCTCGACTGCCCAAGGAAAAGCACGCGCCCCCCTCAGGAGGAAAAAGTAGCCTACAGCACCCGGTATTCCCAGGCGGTCTCCCATCCAAGTACTAACCGGGCCCGACCCTGCTTAGCTTCCGAGATCAGGCGAGACCGGCCGCTCTCAGGGCGGCAGGCCGTAGGCACCCGGCGGCCCCTCGGCGGCGGCCTTCAACCCACCACACCACGCTCCGGGAAGAAGCTCAGAAGCCCACAGGGGCTTGACAAGCCCAACAGGGCCACCCCTGCCCACAAGGGGATCTAGAGACAGACCCCAGCCCAGTGCACACACACACAAGGGATAGAAAAAAAGCAAGGCCTACCTGCCTCTTCCCTCCTGCCCCCCACCTCGACTGCCCAAGGAAAAGCACGCGCCCCCCTCAGGAGGAAAAAGTAGCCTACAGCACCCGGTATTCCCAGGCGGTCTCCCATCCAAGTACTAACCGGGCCCGACCCTGCTTAGCTTCCGAGATCAGGCGAGACCGGCCGCTCTCAGGGCGGCAGGCCGTAGGCACCCGGCGGCCCCTCGGCGGCGGCCTTCAACCCACCACACCACGCTCCGGGAAGAAGCTCAGAAGCCCACAGGGGCTTGACAAGCCCAACAGGGCCACCCCTGCCCACAAGGGGATCTAGAGACAGACCCCAGCCCAGTGCACACACACACAAGGGATAGAAAAAAAGCAAGGCCTACCTGCCTCTTCCCTCCTGCCCCCCACCTCGACTGCCCAAGGAAAAGCACGCGCCCCCCTCAGGAGGAAAAAGTAGCCTACAGCACCCGGTATTCCCAGGCGGTCTCCCATCCAAGTACTAACCGGGCCCGACCCTGCTTAGCTTCCGAGATCAGGCGAGACCGGCCGCTCTCAGGGCGGCAGGCCGTAGGCACCCGGCGGCCCCTCGGCGGCGGCCTTCAACCCACCACACCACGCTCCGGGAAGAAGCTCAGAAGCCCACAGGGGCTTGACAAGCCCAACAGGGCCACCCCTGCCCACAAGGGGATCTAGAGACAGACCCCAGCCCAGTGCACACACACACAAGGGATAGAAAAAAAGCAAGGCCTACCTGCCTCTTCCCTCCTGCCCCCCACCTCGACTGCCCAAGGAAAAGCACGCGCCCCCCTCAGGAGGAAAAAGTAGCCTACAGCACCCGGTATTCCCAGGCGGTCTCCCATCCAAGTACTAACCGGGCCCGACCCTGCTTAGCTTCCGAGATCAGGCGAGACCGGCCGCTCTCAGGGCGGCAGGCCGTAGGCACCCGGCGGCCCCTCGGCGGCGGCCTTCAACCCACCACACCACGCTCCGGGAAGAAGCTCAGAAGCCCACAGGGGCTTGACAAGCCCAACAGGGCCACCCCTGCCCACAAGGGGATCTAGAGACAGACCCCAGCCCAGTGCACACACACACAAGGGATAGAAAAAAAGCAAGGCCTACCTGCCTCTTCCCTCCTGCCCCCCACCTCGACTGCCCAAGGAAAAGCACGCGCCCCCCTCAGGAGGAAAAAGTAGCCTACAGCACCCGGTATTCCCAGGCGGTCTCCCATCCAAGTACTAACCGGGCCCGACCCTGCTTAGCTTCCGAGATCAGGCGAGACCGGCCGCTCTCAGGGCGGCAGGCCGTAGGCACCCGGCGGCCCCTCGGCGGCGGCCTTCAACCCACCACACCACGCTCCGGGAAGAAGCTCAGAAGCCCACAGGGGCTTGACAAGCCCAACAGGGCCACCCCTGCCCACAAGGGGATCTAGAGACAGACCCCAGCCCAGTGCACACACACACAAGGGATAGAAAAAAAGCAAGGCCTACCTGCCTCTTCCCTCCTGCCCCCCACCTCGACTGCCCAAGGAAAAGCACGCGCCCCCCTCAGGAGGAAAAAGTAGCCTACAGCACCCGGTATTCCCAGGCGGTCTCCCATCCAAGTACTAACCGGGCCCGACCCTGCTTAGCTTCCGAGATCAGGCGAGACCGGCCGCTCTCAGGGCGGCAGGCCGTAGGCACCCGGCGGCCCCTCGGCGGCGGCCTTCAACCCACCACACCACGCTCCGGGAAGAAGCTCAGAAGCCCACAGGGGCTTGACAAGCCCAACAGGGCCACCCCTGCCCACAAGGGGATCTAGAGACAGACCCCAGCCCAGTGCACACACACACAAGGGATAGAAAAAAAGCAAGGCCTACCTGCCTCTTCCCTCCTGCCCCCCACCTCGACTGCCCAAGGAAAAGCACGCGCCCCCCTCAGGAGGAAAAAGTAGCCTACAGCACCCGGTATTCCCAGGCGGTCTCCCATCCAAGTACTAACCGGGCCCGACCCTGCTTAGCTTCCGAGATCAGGCGAGACCGGCCGCTCTCAGGGCGGCAGGCCGTAGGCACCCGGCGGCCCCTCGGCGGCGGCCTTCAACCCACCACACCACGCTCCGGGAAGAAGCTCAGAAGCCCACAGGGGCTTGACAAGCCCAACAGGGCCACCCCTGCCCACAAGGGGATCTAGAGACAGACCCCAGCCCAGTGCACACACACACAAGGGATAGAAAAAAAGCAAGGCCTACCTGCCTCTTCCCTCCTGCCCCCCACCTCGACTGCCCAAGGAAAAGCACGCGCCCCCCTCAGGAGGAAAAAGTAGCCTACAGCACCCGGTATTCCCAGGCGGTCTCCCATCCAAGTACTAACCGGGCCCGACCCTGCTTAGCTTCCGAGATCAGGCGAGACCGGCCGCTCTCAGGGCGGCAGGCCGTAGGCACCCGGCGGCCCCTCGGCGGCGGCCTTCAACCCACCACACCACGCTCCGGGAAGAAGCTCAGAAGCCCACAGGGGCTTGACAAGCCCAACAGGGCCACCCCTGCCCACAAGGGGATCTAGAGACAGACCCCAGCCCAGTGCACACACACACAAGGGATAGAAAAAAAGCAAGGCCTACCTGCCTCTTCCCTCCTGCCCCCCACCTCGACTGCCCAAGGAAAAGCACGCGCCCCCCTCAGGAGGAAAAAGTAGCCTACAGCACCCGGTATTCCCAGGCGGTCTCCCATCCAAGTACTAACCGGGCCCGACCCTGCTTAGCTTCCGAGATCAGGCGAGACCGGCCGCTCTCAGGGCGGCAGGCCGTAGGCACCCGGCGGCCCCTCGGCGGCGGCCTTCAACCCACCACACCACGCTCCGGGAAGAAGCTCAGAAGCCCACAGGGGCTTGACAAGCCCAACAGGGCCACCCCTGCCCACAAGGGGATCTAGAGACAGACCCCAGCCCAGTGCACACACACACAAGGGATAGAAAAAAAGCAAGGCCTACCTGCCTCTTCCCTCCTGCCCCCCACCTCGACTGCCCAAGGAAAAGCACGCGCCCCCCTCAGGAGGAAAAAGTAGCCTACAGCACCCGGTATTCCCAGGCGGTCTCCCATCCAAGTACTAACCGGGCCCGACCCTGCTTAGCTTCCGAGATCAGGCGAGACCGGCCGCTCTCAGGGCGGCAGGCCGTAGGCACCCGGCGGCCCCTCGGCGGCGGCCTTCAACCCACCACACCACGCTCCGGGAAGAAGCTCAGAAGCCCACAGGGGCTTGACAAGCCCAACAGGGCCACCCCTGCCCACAAGGGGATCTAGAGACAGACCCCAGCCCAGTGCACACACACACAAGGGATAGAAAAAAAGCAAGGCCTACCTGCCTCTTCCCTCCTGCCCCCCACCTCGACTGCCCAAGGAAAAGCACGCGCCCCCCTCAGGAGGAAAAAGTAGCCTACAGCACCCGGTATTCCCAGGCGGTCTCCCATCCAAGTACTAACCGGGCCCGACCCTGCTTAGCTTCCGAGATCAGGCGAGACCGGCCGCTCTCAGGGCGGCAGGCCGTAGGCACCCGGCGGCCCCTCGGCGGCGGCCTTCAACCCACCACACCACGCTCCGGGAAGAAGCTCAGAAGCCCACAGGGGCTTGACAAGCCCAACAGGGCCACCCCTGCCCACAAGGGGATCTAGAGACAGACCCCAGCCCAGTGCACACACACACAAGGGATAGAAAAAAAGCAAGGCCTACCTGCCTCTTCCCTCCTGCCCCCCACCTCGACTGCCCAAGGAAAAGCACGCGCCCCCCTCAGGAGGAAAAAGTAGCCTACAGCACCCGGTATTCCCAGGCGGTCTCCCATCCAAGTACTAACCGGGCCCGACCCTGCTTAGCTTCCGAGATCAGGCGAGACCGGCCGCTCTCAGGGCGGCAGGCCGTAGGCACCCGGCGGCCCCTCGGCGGCGGCCTTCAACCCACCACACCACGCTCCGGGAAGAAGCTCAGAAGCCCACAGGGGCTTGACAAGCCCAACAGGGCCACCCCTGCCCACAAGGGGATCTAGAGACAGACCCCAGCCCAGTGCACACACACACAAGGGATAGAAAAAAAGCAAGGCCTACCTGCCTCTTCCCTCCTGCCCCCCACCTCGACTGCCCAAGGAAAAGCACGCGCCCCCCTCAGGAGGAAAAAGTAGCCTACAGCACCCGGTATTCCCAGGCGGTCTCCCATCCAAGTACTAACCGGGCCCGACCCTGCTTAGCTTCCGAGATCAGGCGAGACCGGCCGCTCTCAGGGCGGCAGGCCGTAGGCACCCGGCGGCCCCTCGGCGGCGGCCTTCAACCCACCACACCACGCTCCGGGAAGAAGCTCAGAAGCCCACAGGGGCTTGACAAGCCCAACAGGGCCACCCCTGCCCACAAGGGGATCTAGAGACAGACCCCAGCCCAGTGCACACACACACAAGGGATAGAAAAAAAGCAAGGCCTACCTGCCTCTTCCCTCCTGCCCCCCACCTCGACTGCCCAAGGAAAAGCACGCGCCCCCCTCAGGAGGAAAAAGTAGCCTACAGCACCCGGTATTCCCAGGCGGTCTCCCATCCAAGTACTAACCGGGCCCGACCCTGCTTAGCTTCCGAGATCAGGCGAGACCGGCCGCTCTCAGGGCGGCAGGCCGTAGGCACCCGGCGGCCCCTCGGCGGCGGCCTTCAACCCACCACACCACGCTCCGGGAAGAAGCTCAGAAGCCCACAGGGGCTTGACAAGCCCAACAGGGCCACCCCTGCCCACAAGGGGATCTAGAGACAGACCACAGCCCAGTGCACACACACACAAGGGATAGAAAAAAAGCAAGGCCTACCTGCCTCTTCCCTCCTGCCCCCCACCTCGACTGCCCAAGGAAAAGCACGCGCCCCCCTCAGGAGGAAAAAGTAGCCTACAGCACCCGGTATTCCCAGGCGGTCTCCCATCCAAGTACTAACCGGGCCCGACCCTGCTTAGCTTCCGAGATCAGGCGAGACCGGCCGCTCTCAGGGCGGCAGGCCGTAGGCACCCGGCGGCCCCTCGGCGGCGGCCTTCAACCCACCACACCACGCTCCGGGAAGAAGCTCAGAAGCCCACAGGGGCTTGACAAGCCCAACAGGGCCACCCCTGCCCACAAGGGGATCTAGAGACAGACCCCAGCCCAGTGCACACACACACAAGGGATAGAAAAAAAGCAAGGCCTACCTGCCTCTTCCCTCCTGCCCCCCACCTCGACTGCCCAAGGAAAAGCACGCGCCCCCCTCAGGAGGAAAAAGTAGCCTACAGCACCCGGTATTCCCAGGCGGTCTCCCATCCAAGTACTAACCGGGCCCGACCCTGCTTAGCTTCCGAGATCAGGCGAGACCGGCCGCTCTCAGGGCGGCAGGCCGTAGGCACCCGGTGGCCCCTCGGCGGCGGCCTTCAACCCACCACACCACGCTCCGGGAAGAAGCTCAGAAGCCCACAGGGGCTTGACAAGCCCAACAGGGCCACCCCTGCCCACAAGGGGATCTAGAGACAGACCCCAGCCCAGTGCACACACACACAAGGGATAGAAAAAAAGCAAGGCCTACCTGCCTCTTCCCTCCTGCCCCCCACCTCGACTGCCCAAGGAAAAGCACGCGCCCCCCTCAGGAGGAAAAAGTAGCCTACAGCACCCGGTATTCCCAGGCGGTCTCCCATCCAAGTACTAACCGGGCCCGACCCTGCTTAGCTTCCGAGATCAGGCGAGACCGGCCGCTCTCAGGGCGGCAGGCCGTAGGCACCCGGCGGCCCCTCGGCGGCGGCCTTCAACCCACCACACCACGCTCCGGGAAGAAGCTCAGAAGCCCACAGGGGCTTGACAAGCCCAACAGGGCCACCCCTGCCCACAAGGGGATCTAGAGACAGACCCCAGCCCAGTGCACACACACACAAGGGATAGAAAAAAAGCAAGGCCTACCTGCCTCTTCCCTCCTGCCCCCCACCTCGACTGCCCAAGGAAAAGCACGCGCCCCCCTCAGGAGGAAAAAGTAGCCTACAGCACCCGGTATTCCCAGGCGGTCTCCCATCCAAGTACTAACCGGGCCCGACCCTGCTTAGCTTCCGAGATCAGGCGAGACCGGCCGCTCTCAGGGCGGCAGGCCGTAGGCACCCGGCGGCCCCTCGGCGGCGGCCTTCAACCCACCACACCACGCTCCGGGAAGAAGCTCAGAAGCCCACAGGGGCTTGACAAGCCCAACAGGGCCACCCCTGCCCACAAGGGGATCTAGAGACAGACCCCAGCCCAGTGCACACACACACAAGGGATAGAAAAAAAGCAAGGCCTACCTGCCTCTTCCCTCCTGCCCCCCACCTCGACTGCCCAAGGAAAAGCACGCGCCCCCCTCAGGAGGAAAAAGTAGCCTACAGCACCCGGTATTCCCAGGCGGTCTCCCATCCAAGTACTAACCGGGCCCGACCCTGCTTAGCTTCCGAGATCAGGCGAGACCGGCCGCTCTCAGGGCGGCAGGCCGTAGGCACCCGGCGGCCCCTCGGCGGCGGCCTTCAACCCACCACACCACGCTCCGGGAAGAAGCTCAGAAGCCCACAGGGGCTTGACAAGCCCAACAGGGCCACCCCTGCCCACAAGGGGATCTAGAGACAGACCCCAGCCCAGTGCACACACACACAAGGGATAGAAAAAAAGCAAGGCCTACCTGCCTCTTCCCTCCTGCCCCCCACCTCGACTGCCCAAGGAAAAGCACGCGCCCCCCTCAGGAGGAAAAAGTAGCCTACAGCACCCGGTATTCCCAGGCGGTCTCCCATCCAAGTACTAACCGGGCCCGACCCTGCTTAGCTTCCGAGATCAGGCGAGACCGGCCGCTCTCAGGGCGGCAGGCCGTAGGCACCCGGCGGCCCCTCGGCGGCGGCCTTCAACCCACCACACCACGCTCCGGGAAGAAGCTCAGAAGCCCACAGGGGCTTGACAAGCCCAACAGGGCCACCCCTGCCCACAAGGGGATCTAGAGACAGACCCCAGCCCAGTGCACACACACACAAGGGATAGAAAAAAAGCAAGGCCTACCTGCCTCTTCCCTCCTGCCCCCCACCTCGACTGCCCAAGGAAAAGCACGCGCCCCCCTCAGGAGGAAAAAGTAGCCTACAGCACCCGGTATTCCCAGGCGGTCTCCCATCCAAGTACTAACCGGGCCCGACCCTGCTTAGCTTCCGAGATCAGGCGAGACCGGCCGCTCTCAGGGCGGCAGGCCGTAGGCACCCGGCGGCCCCTCGGCGGCGGCCTTCAACCCACCACACCACGCTCCGGGAAGAAGCTCAGAAGCCCACAGGGGCTTGACAAGCCCAACAGGGCCACCCCTGCCCACAAGGGGATCTAGAGACAGACCCCAGCCCAGTGCACACACACACAAGGGATAGAAAAAAAGCAAGGCCTACCTGCCTCTTCCCTCCTGCCCCCCACCTCGACTGCCCAAGGAAAAGCACGCGCCCCCCTCAGGAGGAAAAAGTAGCCTACAGCACCCGGTATTCCCAGGCGGTCTCCCATCCAAGTACTAACCGGGCCCGACCCTGCTTAGCTTCCGAGATCAGGCGAGACCGGCCGCTCTCAGGGCGGCAGGCCGTAGGCACCCGGCGGCCCCTCGGCGGCGGCCTTCAACCCACCACACCACGCTCCAGGAAGAAGCTCAGAAGCCCACAGGGGCTTGACAAGCCCAACAGGGCCACCCCTGCCCACAAGGGGATCTAGAGACAGACCCCAGCCCAGTGCACACACACACAAGGGATAGAAAAAAAGCAAGGCCTACCTGCCTCTTCCCTCCTGCCCCCCACCTCGACTGCCCAAGGAAAAGCACGCGCCCCCCTCAGGAGGAAAAAGTAGCCTACAGCACCCGGTATTCCCAGGCGGTCTCCCATCCAAGTACTAACCGGGCCCGACCCTGCTTAGCTTCCGAGATCAGGCGAGACCGGCCGCTCTCAGGGCGGCAGGCCGTAGGCACCCGGCGGCCCCTCGGCGGCGGCCTTCAACCCACCACACCACGCTCCGGGAAGAAGCTCAGAAGCCCACAGGGGCTTGACAAGCCCAACAGGGCCACCCCTGCCCACAAGGGGATCTAGAGACAGACCCCAGCCCAGTGCACACACACACAAGGGATAGAAAAAAAGCAAGGCCTACCTGCCTCTTCCCTCCTGCCCCCCACCTCGACTGCCCAAGGAAAAGCACGCGCCCCCCTCAGGAGGAAAAAGTAGCCTACAGCACCCGGTATTCCCAGGCGGTCTCCCATCCAAGTACTAACCGGGCCCGACCCTGCTTAGCTTCCGAGATCAGGCGAGACCGGCCGCTCTCAGGGCGGCAGGCCGTAGGCACCCGGCGGCCCCTCGGCGGCGGCCTTCAACCCACCACACCACGCTCCGGGAAGAAGCTCAGAAGCCCACAGGGGCTTGACAAGCCCAACAGGGCCACCCCTGCCCACAAGGGGATCTAGAGACAGACCCCAGCCCAGTGCACACACACACAAGGGATAGAAAAAAAGCAAGGCCTACCTGCCTCTTCCCTCCTGCCCCCCACCTCGACTGCCCAAGGAAAAGCACGCGCCCCCCTCAGGAGGAAAAAGTAGCCTACAGCACCCGGTATTCCCAGGCGGTCTCCCATCCAAGTACTAACCGGGCCCGACCCTGCTTAGCTTCCGAGATCAGGCGAGACCGGCCGCTCTCAGGGCGGCAGGCCGTAGGCACCCGGCGGCCCCTCGGCGGCGGCCTTCAACCCACCACACCACGCTCCGGGAAGAAGCTCAGAAGCCCACAGGGGCTTGACAAGCCCAACAGGGCCACCCCTGCCCACAAGGGGATCTAGAGACAGACCCCAGCCCAGTGCACACACACACAAGGGATAGAAAAAAAGCAAGGCCTACCTGCCTCTTCCCTCCTGCCCCCCACCTCGACTGCCCAAGGAAAAGCACGCGCCCCCCTCAGGAGGAAAAAGTAGCCTACAGCACCCGGTATTCCCAGGCGGTCTCCCATCCAAGTACTAACCGGGCCCGACCCTGCTTAGCTTCCGAGATCAGGCGAGACCGGCCGCTCTCAGGGCGGCAGGCCGTAGGCACCCGGCGGCCCCTCGGCGGCGGCCTTCAACCCACCACACCACGCTCCGGGAAGAAGCTCAGAAGCCCACAGGGGCTTGACAAGCCCAACAGGGCCACCCCTGCCCACAAGGGGATCTAGAGACAGACCCCAGCCCAGTGCACACACACACAAGGGATAGAAAAAAAGCAAGGCCTACCTGCCTCTTCCCTCCTGCCCCCCACCTCGACTGCCCAAGGAAAAGCACGCGCCCCCCTCAGGAGGAAAAAGTAGCCTACAGCACCCGGTATTCCCAGGCGGTCTCCCATCCAAGTACTAACCGGGCCCGACCCTGCTTAGCTTCCGAGATCAGGCGAGACCGGCCGCTCTCAGGGCGGCAGGCCGTAGGCACCCGGCGGCCCCTCGGCGGCGGCCTTCAACCCACCACACCACGCTCCGGGAAGAAGCTCAGAAGCCCACAGGGGCTTGACAAGCCCAACAGGGCCACCCCTGCCCACAAGGGGATCTAGAGACAGACCCCAGCCCAGTGCACACACACACAAGGGATAGAAAAAAAGCAAGGCCTACCTGCCTCTTCCCTCCTGCCCCCCACCTCGACTGCCCAAGGAAAAGCACGCGCCCCCCTCAGGAGGAAAAAGTAGCCTACAGCACCCGGTATTCCCAGGCGGTCTCCCATCCAAGTACTAACCGGGCCCGACCCTGCTTAGCTTCCGAGATCAGGCGAGACCGGCCGCTCTCAGGGCGGCAGGCCGTAGGCACCCGGCGGCCCCTCGGCGGCGGCCTTCAACCCACCACACCACGCTCCGGGAAGAAGCTCAGAAGCCCACAGGGGCTTGACAAGCCCAACAGGGCCACCCCTGCCCACAAGGGGATCTAGAGACAGACCCCAGCCCAGTGCACACACACACAAGGGATAGAAAAAAAGCAAGGCCTACCTGCCTCTTCCCTCCTGCCCCCCACCTCGACTGCCCAAGGAAAAGCACGCGCCCCCCTCAGGAGGAAAAAGTAGCCTACAGCACCCGGTATTCCCAGGCGGTCTCCCATCCAAGTACTAACCGGGCCCGACCCTGCTTAGCTTCCGAGATCAGGCGAGACCGGCCGCTCTCAGGGCGGCAGGCCGTAGGCACCCGGCGGCCCCTCGGCGGCGGCCTTCAACCCACCACACCACGCTCCGGGAAGAAGCTCAGAAGCCCACAGGGGCTTGACAAGCCCAACAGGGCCACCCCTGCCCACAAGGGGATCTAGAGACAGACCCCAGCCCAGTGCACACACACACAAGGGATAGAAAAAAAGCAAGGCCTACCTGCCTCTTCCCTCCTGCCCCCCACCTCGACTGCCCAAGGAAAAGCACGCGCCCCCCTCAGGAGGAAAAAGTAGCCTACAGCACCCGGTATTCCCAGGCGGTCTCCCATCCAAGTACTAACCGGGCCCGACCCTGCTTAGCTTCCGAGATCAGGCGAGACCGGCCGCTCTCAGGGCGGCAGGCCGTAGGCACCCGGCGGCCCCTCGGCGGCGGCCTTCAACCCACCACACCACGCTCCGGGAAGAAGCTCAGAAGCCCACAGGGGCTTGACAAGCCCAACAGGGCCACCCCTGCCCACAAGGGGATCTAGAGACAGACCCCAGCCCAGTGCACACACACACAAGGGATAGAAAAAAAGCAAGGCCTACCTGCCTCTTCCCTCCTGCCCCCCACCTCGACTGCCCAAGGAAAAGCACGCGCCCCCCTCAGGAGGAAAAAGTAGCCTACAGCACCCGGTATTCCCAGGCGGTCTCCCATCCAAGTACTAACCGGGCCCGACCCTGCTTAGCTTCCGAGATCAGGCGAGACCGGCCGCTCTCAGGGCGGCAGGCCGTAGGCACCCGGCGGCCCCTCGGCGGCGGCCTTCAACCCACCACACCACGCTCCGGGAAGAAGCTCAGAAGCCCACAGGGGCTTGACAAGCCCAACAGGGCCACCCCTGCCCACAAGGGGATCTAGAGACAGACCCCAGCCCAGTGCACACACACACAAGGGATAGAAAAAAAGCAAGGCCTACCTGCCTCTTCCCTCCTGCCCCCCACCTCGACTGCCCAAGGAAAAGCACGCGCCCCCCTCAGGAGGAAAAAGTAGCCTACAGCACCCGGTATTCCCAGGCGGTCTCCCATCCAAGTACTAACCGGGCCCGACCCTGCTTAGCTTCCGAGATCAGGCGAGACCGGCCGCTCTCAGGGCGGCAGGCCGTAGGCACCCGGCGGCCCCTCGGCGGCGGCCTTCAACCCACCACACCACGCTCCGGGAAGAAGCTCAGAAGCCCACAGGGGCTTGACAAGCCCAACAGGGCCACCCCTGCCCACAAGGGGATCTAGAGACAGACCCCAGCCCAGTGCACACACACACAAGGGATAGAAAAAAAGCAAGGCCTACCTGCCTCTTCCCTCCTGCCCCCCACCTCGACTGCCCAAGGAAAAGCACGCGCCCCCCTCAGGAGGAAAAAGTAGCCTACAGCACCCGGTATTCCCAGGCGGTCTCCCATCCAAGTACTAACCGGGCCCGACCCTGCTTAGCTTCCGAGATCAGGCGAGACCGGCCGCTCTCAGGGCGGCAGGCCGTAGGCACCCGGCGGCCCCTCGGCGGCGGCCTTCAACCCACCACACCACGCTCCGGGAAGAAGCTCAGAAGCCCACAGGGGCTTGACAAGCCCAACAGGGCCACCCCTGCCCACAAGGGGATCTAGAGACAGACCCCAGCCCAGTGCACACACACACAAGGGATAGAAAAAAAGCAAGGCCTACCTGCCTCTTCCCTCCTGCCCCCCACCTCGACTGCCCAAGGAAAAGCACGCGCCCCCCTCAGGAGGAAAAAGTAGCCTACAGCACCCGGTATTCCCAGGCGGTCTCCCATCCAAGTACTAACCGGGCCCGACCCTGCTTAGCTTCCGAGATCAGGCGAGACCGGCCGCTCTCAGGGCGGCAGGCCGTAGGCACCCGGCGGCCCCTCGGCGGCGGCCTTCAACCCACCACACCACGCTCCGGGAAGAAGCTCAGAAGCCCACAGGGGCTTGACAAGCCCAACAGGGCCACCCCTGCCCACAAGGGGATCTAGAGACAGACCCCAGCCCAGTGCACACACACACAAGGGATAGAAAAAAAGCAAGGCCTACCTGCCTCTTCCCTCCTGCCCCCCACCTCGACTGCCCAAGGAAAAGCACGCGCCCCCCTCAGGAGGAAAAAGTAGCCTACAGCACCCGGTATTCCCAGGCGGTCTCCCATCCAAGTACTAACCGGGCCCGACCCTGCTTAGCTTCCGAGATCAGGCGAGACCGGCCGCTCTCAGGGCGGCAGGCCGTAGGCACCCGGCGGCCCCTCGGCGGCGGCCTTCAACCCACCACACCACGCTCCGGGAAGAAGCTCAGAAGCCCACAGGGGCTTGACAAGCCCAACAGGGCCACCCCTGCCCACAAGGGGATCTAGAGACAGACCCCAGCCCAGTGCACACACACACACAAGGGATAGAAAAAAAGCAAGGCCTACCTGCCTCTTCCCTCCTGCCCCCCACCTCGACTGCCCAAGGAAAAGCACGCGCCCCCCTCAGGAGGAAAAAGTAGCCTACAGCACCCGGTATTCCCAGGCGGTCTCCCATCCAAGTACTAACCGGGCCCGACCCTGCTTAGCTTCCGAGATCAGGCGAGACCGGCCGCTCTCAGGGCGGCAGGCCATAGGCACCCGGCGGCCCCTCGGCGGCGGCCTTCAACCCACCACACCACGCTCCGGGAAGAAGCTCAGAAGCCCACAGGGGCTTGACAAGCCCAACAGGGCCACCCCTGCCCACAAGGGGATCTAGAGACAGACCCCAGCCCAGTGCACACACACACAAGGGATAGAAAAAAAGCAAGGCCTACCTGCCTCTTCCCTCCTGCCCCCCACCTCGACTGCCCAAGGAAAAGCACGCGCCCCCCTCAGGAGGAAAAAGTAGCCTACAGCACCCGGTATTCCCAGGCGGTCTCCCATCCAAGTACTAACCGGGCCCGACCCTGCTTAGCTTCCGAGATCAGGCGAGACCGGCCGCTCTCAGGGCGGCAGGCCGTAGGCACCCGGCGGCCCCTCGGCGGCGGCCTTCAACCCACCACACCACGCTCCGGGAAGAAGCTCAGAAGCCCACAGGGGCTTGACAAGCCCAACAGGGCCACCCCTGCCCACAAGGGGATCTAGAGACAGACCCCAGCCCAGTGCACACACACACAAGGGATAGAAAAAAAGCAAGGCCTACCTGCCTCTTCCCTCCTGCCCCCCACCTCGACTGCCCAAGGAAAAGCACGCGCCCCCCTCAGGAGGAAAAAGTAGCCTACAGCACCCGGTATTCCCAGGCGGTCTCCCATCCAAGTACTAACCGGGCCCGACCCTGCTTAGCTTCCGAGATCAGGCGAGACCGGCCGCTCTCAGGGCGGCAGGCCGTAGGCACCCGGCGGCCCCTCGGCGGCGGCCTTCAACCCACCACACCACGCTCCGGGAAGAAGCTCAGAAGCCCACAGGGGCTTGACAAGCCCAACAGGGCCACCCCTGCCCACAAGGGGATCTAGAGACAGACCCCAGCCCAGTGCACACACACACACAAGGGATAGAAAAAAAGCAAGGCCTACCTGCCTCTTCCCTCCTGCCCCCCACCTCGACTGCCCAAGGAAAAGCACGCGCCCCCCTCAGGAGGAAAAAGTAGCCTACAGCACCCGGTATTCCCAGGCGGTCTCCCATCCAAGTACTAACCGGGCCCGACCCTGCTTAGCTTCCGAGATCAGGCGAGACCGGCCGCTCTCAGGGCGGCAGGCCGTAGGCACCCGGCGGCCCCTCGGCGGCGGCCTTCAACCCACCACACCACGCTCCGGGAAGAAGCTCAGAAGCCCACAGGGGCTTGACAAGCCCAACAGGGCCACCCCTGCCCACAAGGGGATCTAGAGACAGACCCCAGCCCAGTGCACACACACACACAAGGGATAGAAAAAAAGCAAGGCCTACCTGCCTCTTCCCTCCTGCCCCCCACCTCGACTGCCCAAGGAAAAGCACGCGCCCCCCTCAGGAGGAAAAAGTAGCCTACAGCACCCGGTATTCCCAGGCGGTCTCCCATCCAAGTACTAACCGGGCCCGACCCTGCTTAGCTTCCGAGATCAGGCGAGACCGGCCGCTCTCAGGGCGGCAGGCCGTAGGCACCCGGCGGCCCCTCGGCGGCGGCCTTCAACCCACCACACCACGCTCCGGGAAGAAGCTCAGAAGCCCACAGGGGCTTGACAAGCCCAACAGGGCCACCCCTGCCCACAAGGGGATCTAGAGACAGACCCCAGCCCAGTGCACACACACACAAGGGATAGAAAAAAGCAAGGCCTACCTGCCTCTTCCCTCCTGCCCCCCACCTCGACTGCCCAAGGAAAAGCACGCGCCCCCCTCAGGAGGAAAAAGTAGCCTACAGCACCCGGTATTCCCAGGCGGTCTCCCATCCAAGTACTAACCGGGCCCGACCCTGCTTAGCTTCCGAGATCAGGCGAGACCGGCCGCTCTCAGGGCGGCAGGCCGTAGGCACCCGGTGGCCCCTCGGCGGCGGCCTTCAACCCACCACACCACGCTCCGGGAAGAAGCTCAGAAGCCCACAGGGGCTTGACAAGCCCAACAGGGCCACCCCTGCCCACAAGGGGATCTAGAGACAGACCCCAGCCCAGTGCACACACACACAAGGGATAGAAAAAAAGCAAGGCCTACCTGCCTCTTCCCTCCTGCCCCCCACCTCGACTGCCCAAGGAAAAGCACGCGCCCCCCTCAGGAGGAAAAAGTAGCCTACAGCACCCGGTATTCCCAGGCGGTCTCCCATCCAAGTACTAACCGGGCCCGACCCTGCTTAGCTTCCGAGATCAGGCGAGACCGGCCGCTCTCAGGGCGGCAGGCCGTAGGCACCCGGCGGCCCCTCGGCGGCGGCCTTCAACCCACCACACCACGCTCCGGGAAGAAGCTCAGAAGCCCACAGGGGCTTGACAAGCCCAACAGGGCCACCCCTGCCCACAAGGGGATCTAGAGACAGACCCCAGCCCAGTGCACACACACACAAGGGATAGAAAAAAAGCAAGGCCTACCTGCCTCTTCCCTCCTGCCCCCCACCTCGACTGCCCAAGGAAAAGCACGCGCCCCCCTCAGGAGGAAAAAGTAGCCTACAGCACCCGGTATTCCCAGGCGGTCTCCCATCCAAGTACTAACCGGGCCCGACCCTGCTTAGCTTCCGAGATCAGGCGAGACCGGCCGCTCTCAGGGCGGCAGGCCGTAGGCACCCGGCGGCCCCTCGGCGGCGGCCTTCAACCCACCACACCACGCTCCGGGAAGAAGCTCAGAAGCCCACAGGGGCTTGACAAGCCCAACAGGGCCACCCCTGCCCACAAGGGGATCTAGAGACAGACCCCAGCCCAGTGCACACACACACAAGGGATAGAAAAAAAGCAAGGCCTACCTGCCTCTTCCCTCCTGCCCCCCACCTCGACTGCCCAAGGAAAAGCACGCGCCCCCCTCAGGAGGAAAAAGTAGCCTACAGCACCCGGTATTCCCAGGCGGTCTCCCATCCAAGTACTAACCGGGCCCGACCCTGCTTAGCTTCCGAGATCAGGCGAGACCGGCCGCTCTCAGGGCGGCAGGCCGTAGGCACCCGGCGGCCCCTCGGCGGCGGCCTTCAACCCACCACACCACGCTCCGGGAAGAAGCTCAGAAGCCCACAGGGGCTTGACAAGCCCAACAGGGCCACCCCTGCCCACAAGGGGATCTAGAGACAGACCCCAGCCCAGTGCACACACACACAAGGGATAGAAAAAAAGCAAGGCCTACCTGCCTCTTCCCTCCTGCCCCCCACCTCGACTGCCCAAGGAAAAGCACGCGCCCCCCTCAGGAGGAAAAAGTAGCCTACAGCACCCGGTATTCCCAGGCGGTCTCCCATCCAAGTACTAACCGGGCCCGACCCTGCTTAGCTTCCGAGATCAGGCGAGACCGGCCGCTCTCAGGGCGGCAGGCCGTAGGCACCCGGCGGCCCCTCGGCGGCGGCCTTCAACCCACCACACCACGCTCCGGGAAGAAGCTCAGAAGCCCACAGGGGCTTGACAAGCCCAACAGGGCCACCCCTGCCCACAAGGGGATCTAGAGACAGACCCCAGCCCAGTGCACACACACACAAGGGATAGAAAAAAAGCAAGGCCTACCTGCCTCTTCCCTCCTGCCCCCCACCTCGACTGCCCAAGGAAAAGCACGCGCCCCCCTCAGGAGGAAAAAGTAGCCTACAGCACCCGGTATTCCCAGGCGGTCTCCCATCCAAGTACTAACCGGGCCCGACCCTGCTTAGCTTCCGAGATCAGGCGAGACCGGCCGCTCTCAGGGCGGCAGGCCGTAGGCACCTGGCGGCCCCTCGGCGGCGGCCTTCAACCCACCACACCACGCTCCGGGAAGAAGCTCAGAAGCCCACAGGGGCTTGACAAGCCCAACAGGGCCACCCCTGCCCACAAGGGGATCTAGAGACAGACCCCAGCCCAGTGCACACACACACAAGGGATAGAAAAAAAGCAAGGCCTACCTGCCTCTTCCCTCCTGCCCCCCACCTCGACTGCCCAAGGAAAAGCACGCGCCCCCCTCAGGAGGAAAAAGTAGCCTACAGCACCCGGTATTCCCAGGCGGTCTCCCATCCAAGTACTAACCGGGCCCGACCCTGCTTAGCTTCCGAGATCAGGCGAGACCGGCCGCTCTCAGGGCGGCAGGCCGTAGGCACCCGGTGGCCCCTCGGCGGCGGCCTTCAACCCACCACACCACGCTCCGGGAAGAAGCTCAGAAGCCCACAGGGGCTTGACAAGCCCAACAGGGCCACCCCTGCCCACAAGGGGATCTAGAGACAGACCCCAGCCCAGTGCACACACACACAAGGGATAGAAAAAAAGCAAGGCCTACCTGCCTCTTCCCTCCTGCCCCCCACCTCGACTGCCCAAGGAAAAGCACGCGCCCCCCTCAGGAGGAAAAAGTAGCCTACAGCACCCGGTATTCCCAGGCGGTCTCCCATCCAAGTACTAACCGGGCCCGACCCTGCTTAGCTTCCGAGATCAGGCGAGACCGGCCGCTCTCAGGGCGGCAGGCCGTAGGCACCCGGCGGCCCCTCGGCGGCGGCCTTCAACCCACCACACCACGCTCCGGGAAGAAGCTCAGAAGCCCACAGGGGCTTGACAAGCCCAACAGGGCCACCCCTGCCCACAAGGGGATCTAGAGACAGACCCCAGCCCAGTGCACACACACACAAGGGATAGAAAAAAGCAAGGCCTACCTGCCTCTTCCCTCCTGCCCCCCACCTCGACTGCCCAAGGAAAAGCACGCGCCCCCCTCAGGAGGAAAAAGTAGCCTACAGCACCCGGTATTCCCAGGCGGTCTCCCATCCAAGTACTAACCGGGCCCGACCCTGCTTAGCTTCCGAGATCAGGCGAGACCGGCCGCTCTCAGGGCGGCAGGCCGTAGGCACCCGGCGGCCCCTCGGCGGCGGCCTTCAACCCACCACACCACGCTCCGGGAAGAAGCTCAGAAGCCCACAGGGGCTTGACAAGCCCAACAGGGCCACCCCTGCCCACAAGGGGATCTAGAGACAGACCCCAGCCCAGTGCACACACACACAAGGGATAGAAAAAAAGCAAGGCCTACCTGCCTCTTCCCTCCTGCCCCCCACCTCGACTGCCCAAGGAAAAGCACGCGCCCCCCTCAGGAGGAAAAAGTAGCCTACAGCACCCGGTATTCCCAGACGGTCTCCCATCCAAGTACTAACCGGGCCCGACCCTGCTTAGCTTCCGAGATCAGGCGAGACCGGCCGCTCTCAGGGCGGCAGGCCGTAGGCACCCGGCGGCCCCTCGGCGGCGGCCTTCAACCCACCACACCACGCTCCGGGAAGAAGCTCAGAAGCCCACAGGGGCTTGACAAGCCCAACAGGGCCACCCCTGCCCACAAGGGGATCTAGAGACAGACCCCAGCCCAGTGCACACACACACAAGGGATAGAAAAAAAGCAAGGCCTACCTGCCTCTTCCCTCCTGCCCCCCACCTCGACTGCCCAAGGAAAAGCACGCGCCCCCCTCAGGAGGAAAAAGTAGCCTACAGCACCCGGTATTCCCAGGCGGTCTCCCATCCAAGTACTAACCGGGCCCGACCCTGCTTAGCTTCCGAGATCAGGCGAGACCGGCCGCTCTCAGGGCGGCAGGCCGTAGGCACCCGGCGGCCCCTCGGCGGCGGCCTTCAACCCACCACACCACGCTCCGGGAAGAAGCTCAGAAGCCCACAGGGGCTTGACAAGCCCAACAGGGCCACCCCTGCCCACAAGGGGATCTAGAGACAGACCCCAGCCCAGTGCACACACACACAAGGGATAGAAAAAAAGCAAGGCCTACCTGCCTCTTCCCTCCTGCCCCCCACCTCGACTGCCCAAGGAAAAGCACGCGCCCCCCTCAGGAGGAAAAAGTAGCCTACAGCACCCGGTATTCCCAGGCGGTCTCCCATCCAAGTACTAACCGGGCCCGACCCTGCTTAGCTTCCGAGATCGGGCGAGACCGGCCGCTCTCAGGGCGGCAGGCCGTAGGCACCCGGCGGCCCCTCGGCGGCGGCCTTCAACCCACCACACCACGCTCCGGGAAGAAGCTCAGAAGCCCACAGGGGCTTGACAAGCCCAACAGGGCCACCCCTGCCCACAAGGGGATCTAGAGACAGACCCCAGCCCAGTGCACACACACACAAGGGATAGAAAAAAAGCAAGGCCTACCTGCCTCTTCCCTCCTGCCCCCCACCTCGACTGCCCAAGGAAAAGCACGCGCCCCCCTCAGGAGGAAAAAGTAGCCTACAGCACCCGGTATTCCCAGGCGGTCTCCCATCCAAGTACTAACCGGGCCCGACCCTGCTTAGCTTCCGAGATCAGGCGAGACCGGCCGCTCTCAGGGCGGCAGGCCGTAGGCACCCGGCGGCCCCTCGGCGGCGGCCTTCAACCCACCACACCACGCTCCGGGAAGAAGCTCAGAAGCCCACAGGGGCTTGACAAGCCCAACAGGGCCACCCCTGCCCACAAGGGGATCTAGAGACAGACCCCAGCCCAGTGCACACACACACAAGGGATAGAAAAAAAAGCAAGGCCTACCTGCCTCTTCCCTCCTGCCCCCCACCTCGACTGCCCAAGGAAAAGCACGCGCCCCCCTCAGGAGGAAAAAGTAGCCTACAGCACCCGGTATTCCCAGGCGGTCTCCCATCCAAGTACTAACCGGGCCCGACCCTGCTTAGCTTCCGAGATCAGGCGAGACCGGCCGCTCTCAGGGCGGCAGGCCGTAGGCACCTGGCGGCCCCTCGGCGGCGGCCTTCAACCCACCACACCACGCTCCGGGAAGAAGCTCAGAAGCCCACAGGGGCTTGACAAGCCCAACAGGGCCACCCCTGCCCACAAGGGGATCTAGAGACAGACCCCAGCCCAGTGCACACACACACAAGGGATAGAAAAAAAGCAAGGCCTACCTGCCTCTTCCCTCCTGCCCCCCACCTCGACTGCCCAAGGAAAAGCACGCGCCCCCCTCAGGAGGAAAAAGTAGCCTACAGCACCCGGTATTCCCAGGCGGTCTCCCATCCAAGTACTAACCGGGCCCGACCCTGCTTAGCTTCCGAGATCAGGCGAGACCGGCCGCTCTCAGGGCGGCAGGCCGTAGGCACCCGGCGGCCCCTCGGCGGCGGCCTTCAACCCACCACACCACGCTCCGGGAAGAAGCTCAGAAGCCCACAGGGGCTTGACAAGCCCAACAGGGCCACCCCTGCCCACAAGGGGATCTAGAGACAGACCCCAGCCCAGTGCACACACACACAAGGGATAGAAAAAAAGCAAGGCCTACCTGCCTCTTCCCTCCTGCCCCCCACCTCGACTGCCCAAAGGAAAAGCACGCGCCCCCCTCAGGAGGAAAAAGTAGCCTACAGCACCCGGTATTCCCAGGCGGTCTCCCATCCAAGTACTAACCGGGCCCGACCCTGCTTAGCTTCCGAGATCAGGCGAGACCGGCCGCTCTCAGGGCGGCAGGCCGTAGGCACCCGGCGGCCCCTCGGCGGCGGCCTTCAACCCACCACACCACGCTCCGGGAAGAAGCTCAGAAGCCCACAGGGGCTTGACAAGCCCAACAGGGCCACCCCTGCCCACAAGGGGATCTAGAGACAGACCCCAGCCCAGTGCACACACACACAAGGGATAGAAAAAAAGCAAGGCCTACCTGCCTCTTCCCTCCTGCCCCCCACCTCGACTGCCCAAGGAAAAGCACGCGCCCCCCTCAGGAGGAAAAAGTAGCCTACAGCACCCGGTATTCCCAGGCGGTCTCCCATCCAAGTACTAACCGGGCCCGACCCTGCTTAGCTTCCGAGATCAGGCGAGACCGGCCGCTCTCAGGGCGGCAGGCCGTAGGCACCCGGCGGCCCCTCGGCGGCGGCCTTCAACCCACCACACCACGCTCCGGGAAGAAGCTCAGAAGCCCACAGGGGCTTGACAAGCCCAACAGGGCCACCCCTGCCCACAAGGGGATCTAGAGACAGACCCCAGCCCAGTGCACACACACACAAGGGATAGAAAAAAAGCAAGGCCTACCTGCCTCTTCCCTCCTGCCCCCCACCTCGACTGCCCAAGGAAAAGCACGCGCCCCCCTCAGGAGGAAAAAGTAGCCTACAGCACCCGGTATTCCCAGGCGGTCTCCCATCCAAGTACTAACCGGGCCCGACCCTGCTTAGCTTCCGAGATCAGGCGAGACCGGCCGCTCTCAGGGCGGCAGGCCGTAGGCACCCGGCGGCCCCTCGGCGGCGGCCTTCAACCCACCACACCACGCTCCGGGAAGAAGCTCAGAAGCCCACAGGGGCTTGACAAGCCCAACAGGGCCACCCCTGCCCACAAGGGGATCTAGAGACAGACCCCAGCCCAGTGCACACACACACAAGGGATAGAAAAAAAGCAAGGCCTACCTGCCCTTCCCTCCTGCCCCCCACCTCGACTGCCCAAGGAAAAGCACGCGCCCCCCTCAGGAGGAAAAAGTAGCCTACAGCACCCGGTATTCCCAGGCGGTCTCCCATCCAAGTACTAACCGGGCCCGACCCTGCTTAGCTTCCGAGATCAGGCGAGACCGGCCGCTCTCAGGGCGGCAGGCCGTAGGCACCCGGCGGCCCCTCGGCGGCGGCCTTCAACCCACCACACCACGCTCCGGGAAGAAGCTCAGAAGCCCACAGGGGCTTGACAAGCCCAACAGGGCCACCCCTGCCCACAAGGGGATCTAGAGACAGACCCCAGCCCAGTGCACACACACACAAGGGATAGAAAAAAAGCAAGGCCTACCTGCCTCTTCCCTCCTGCCCCCCACCTCGACTGCCCAAGGAAAAGCACGCGCCCCCCTCAGGAGGAAAAAGTAGCCTACAGCACCCGGTATTCCCAGGCGGTCTCCCATCCAAGTACTAACCGGGCCCGACCCTGCTTAGCTTCCGAGATCAGGCGAGACCGGCCGCTCTCAGGGCGGCAGGCCGTAGGCACCCGGCGGCCCCTCGGCGGCGGCCTTCAACCCACCACACCACGCTCCGGGAAGAAGCTCAGAAGCCCACAGGGGCTTGACAAGCCCAACAGGGCCACCCCTGCCCACAAGGGGATCTAGAGACAGACCCCAGCCCAGTGCACACACACACAAGGGATAGAAAAAAAGCAAGGCCTACCTGCCTCTTCCCTCCTGCCCCCCACCTCGACTGCCCAAGGAAAAGCACGCGCCCCCCTCAGGAGGAAAAAGTAGCCTACAGCACCCGGTATTCCCAGGCGGTCTCCCATCCAAGTACTAACCGGGCCCGACCCTGCTTAGCTTCCGAGATCAGGCGAGACCGGCCGCTCTCAGGGCGGCAGGCCGTAGGCACCCGGCGGCCCCTCGGCGGCGGCCTTCAACCCACCACACCACGCTCCGGGAAGAAGCTCAGAAGCCCACAGGGGCTTGACAAGCCCAACAGGGCCACCCCTGCCCACAAGGGGATCTAGAGACAGACCCCAGCCCAGTGCACACACACACAAGGGATAGAAAAAAGCAAGGCCTACCTGCCTCTTCCCTCCTGCCCCCCACCTCGACTGCCCAAGGAAAAGCACGCGCCCCCCTCAGGAGGAAAAAGTAGCCTACAGCACCCGGTATTCCCAGGCGGTCTCCCATCCAAGTACTAACCGGGCCCGACCCTGCTTAGCTTCCGAGATCAGGCGAGACCGGCCGCTCTCAGGGCGGCAGGCCGTAGGCACCCGGCGGCCCCTCGGCGGCGGCCTTCAACCCACCACACCACGCTCCGGGAAGAAGCTCAGAAGCCCACAGGGGCTTGACAAGCCCAACAGGGCCACCCCTGCCCACAAGGGGATCTAGAGACAGACCCCAGCCCAGTGCACACACACACAAGGGATAGAAAAAAAGCAAGGCCTACCTGCCTCTTCCCTCCTGCCCCCCACCTCGACTGCCCAAGGAAAAGCACGCGCCCCCCTCAGGAGGAAAAAGTAGCCTACAGCACCCGGTATTCCCAGGCGGTCTCCCATCCAAGTACTAACCGGGCCCGACCCTGCTTAGCTTCCGAGATCAGGCGAGACCGGCCGCTCTCAGGGCGGCAGGCCGTAGGCACCCGGCGGCCCCTCGGCGGCGGCCTTCAACCCACCACACCACGCTCCGGGAAGAAGCTCAGAAGCCCACAGGGGCTTGACAAGCCCAACAGGGCCACCCCTGCCCACAAGGGGATCTAGAGACAGACCCCAGCCCAGTGCACACACACACAAGGGATAGAAAAAAAGCAAGGCCTACCTGCCTCTTCCCTCCTGCCCCCCACCTCGACTGCCCAAGGAAAAGCACGCGCCCCCCTCAGGAGGAAAAAGTAGCCTACAGCACCCGGTATTCCCAGGCGGTCTCCCATCCAAGTACTAACCGGGCCCGACCCTGCTTAGCTTCCGAGATCAGGCGAGACCGGCCGCTCTCAGGGCGGCAGGCCGTAGGCACCCGGCGGCCCCTCGGCGGCGGCCTTCAACCCACCACACCACGCTCCGGGAAGAAGCTCAGAAGCCCACAGGGGCTTGACAAGCCCAACAGGGCCACCCCTGCCCACAAGGGGATCTAGAGACAGACCCCAGCCCAGTGCACACACACACAAGGGATAGAAAAAAAGCAAGGCCTACCTGCCTCTTCCCTCCTGCCCCCCACCTCGACTGCCCAAGGAAAAGCACGCGCCCCCCTCAGGAGGAAAAAGTAGCCTACAGCACCCGGTATTCCCAGGCGGTCTCCCATCCAAGTACTAACCGGGCCCGACCCTGCTTAGCTTCCGAGATCAGGCGAGACCGGCCGCTCTCAGGGCGGCAGGCCGTAGGCACCCGGCGGCCCCTCGGCGGCGGCCTTCAACCCACCACACCACGCTCCGGGAAGAAGCTCAGAAGCCCACAGGGGCTTGACAAGCCCAACAGGGCCACCCCTGCCCACAAGGGGATCTAGAGACAGACCCCAGCCCATTGCACACACACACAAGGGATAGAAAAAAAGCAAGGCCTACCTGCCTCTTCCCTCCTGCCCCCCACCTCGACTGCCCAAGGAAAAGCACGCGCCCCCCTCAGGAGGAAAAAGTAGCCTACAGCACCCGGTATTCCCAGGCGGTCTCCCATCCAAGTACTAACCGGGCCCGACCCTGCTTAGCTTCCGAGATCAGGCGAGACCGGCCGCTCTCAGGGCGGCAGGCCGTAGGCACCCGGCGGCCCCTCGGCGGCGGCCTTCAACCCACCACACCACGCTCCGGGAAGAAGCTCAGAAGCCCACAGGGGCTTGACAAGCCCAACAGGGCCACCCCTGCCCACAAGGGGATCTAGAGACAGACCCCAGCCCAGTGCACACACACACAAGGGATAGAAAAAAGCAAGGCCTACCTGCCTCTTCCCTCCTGCCCCCCACCTCGACTGCCCAAGGAAAAGCACGCGCCCCCCTCAGGAGGAAAAAGTAGCCTACAGCACCCGGTATTCCCAGGCGGTCTCCCATCCAAGTACTAACCGGGCCCGACCCTGCTTAGCTTCCGAGATCAGGCGAGACCGGCCGCTCTCAGGGCGGCAGGCCGTAGGCACCCGGCGGCCCCTCGGCGGCGGCCTTCAACCCACCACACCACGCTCCGGGAAGAAGCTCAGAAGCCCACAGGGGCTTGACAAGCCCAACAGGGCCACCCCTGCCCACAAGGGGATCTAGAGACAGACCCCAGCCCAGTGCACACACACACAAGGGATAGAAAAAAAGCAAGGCCTACCTGCCTCTTCCCTCCTGCCCCCCACCTCGACTGCCCAAGGAAAAGCACGCGCCCCCCTCAGGAGGAAAAAAGCCTACAGCACCCGGTATTCCCAGGCGGTCTCCCATCCAAGTACTAACCGGGCCCGACCCTGCTTAGCTTCCGAGATCAGGCGAGACCGGCCGCTCTCAGGGCGGCAGGCCGTAGGCACCCGGCGGCCCCTCGGCGGCGGCCTTCAACCCACCACACCACGCTCCGGGAAGAAGCTCAGAAGCCCACAGGGGCTTGACAAGCCCAACAGGGCCACCCCTGCCCACAAGGGGATCTAGAGACAGACCCCAGCCCAGTGCACACACACACAAGGGATAGAAAAAAAGCAAGGCCTACCTGCCTCTTCCCTCCTGCCCCCACCTCGACTGCCCAAGGAAAAGCACGCGCCCCCCTCAGGAGGAAAAAGTAGCCTACAGCACCCGGTATTCCCAGGCGGTCTCCCATCCAAGTACTAACCGGGCCCGACCCTGCTTAGCTTCCGAGATCAGGCGAGACCGGCCGCTCTCAGGGCGGCAGGCCGTAGGCACCCGGCGGCCCCTCGGCGGCGGCCTTCAACCCACCACACCACGCTCCGGGAAGAAGCTCAGAAGCCCACAGGGGCTTGACAAGCCCAACAGGGCCACCCCTGCCCACAAGGGGATCTAGAGACAGACCCCAGCCCAGTGCACACACACACAAGGGATAGAAAAAAAGCAAGGCCTACCTGCCTCTTCCCTCCTGCCCCCCACCTCGACTGCCCAAGGAAAAGCACGCGCCCCCCTCAGGAGGAAAAAGTAGCCTACAGCACCCGGTATTCCCAGGCGGTCTCCCATCCAAGTACTAACCGGGCCCGACCCTGCTTAGCTTCCGAGATCAGGCGAGACCGGCCGCTCTCAGGGCGGCAGGCCGTAGGCACCCGGCGGCCCCTCGGCGGCGGCCTTCAACCCACCACACCACGCTCCGGGAAGAAGCTCAGAAGCCCACAGGGGCTTGACAAGCCCAACAGGGCCACCCCTGCCCACAAGGGGATCTAGAGACAGACCCCAGCCCAGTGCACACACACACAAGGGATAGAAAAAAAGCAAGGCCTACCTGCCTCTTCCCTCCTGCCCCCCACCTCGACTGCCCAAGGAAAAGCACGCGCCCCCCTCAGGAGGGAAGAAGCCTACAGCACCCGGTATTCCCAGGCGGTCTCCCATCCAAGTACTAACCGGGCCCGACCCTGCTTAGCTTCCGAGATCAGGCGAGACCGGCCGCTCTCAGGGCGGCAGGCCGTAGGCACCCGGCGGCCCCTCGGCGGCGGCCTTCAACCCACCACACCACGCTCCGGGAAGAAGCTCAGAAGCCCACAGGGGCTTGACAAGCCCAACAGGGCCACCCCTGCCCACAAGGGGATCTAGAGACAGACCCCAGCCCAGTGCACACACACACAAGGGATAGAAAAAAAGCAAGGCCTACCTGCCTCTTCCCTCCTGCCCCCCACCTCGACTGCCCAAGGAAAAGCACGCGCCCCCCTCAGGAGGAAAAAGTAGCCTACAGCACCCGGTATTCCCAGGCGGTCTCCCATCCAAGTACTAACCGGGCCCGACCCTGCTTAGCTTCCGAGATCAGGCGAGACCGGCCGCTCTCAGGGCGGCAGGCCGTAGGCACCCGGCGGCCCCTCGGCGGCGGCCTTCAACCCACCACACCACGCTCCGGGAAGAAGCTCAGAAGCCCACAGGGGCTTGACAAGCCCAACAGGGCCACCCCTGCCCACAAGGGGATCTAGAGACAGACCCCAGCCCAGTGCACACACACACAAGGGATAGAAAAAAAGCAAGGCCTACCTGCCTCTTCCCTCCTGCCCCCCACCTCGACTGCCCAAGGAAAAGCACGCGCCCCCCTCAGGAGGAAAAAGTAGCCTACAGCACCCGGTATTCCCAGGCGGCTCCCACCAAGTACTAACCGGGCCCGACCCTGCTTAGCTTCCGAGATCAGGCGAGACCGGCCGCTCTCAGGGCGGCAGGCCGTAGGCACCTGGCGGCCCCTCGGCGGCGGCCTTCAACCCACCACACCACGCTCCGGGAAGAAGCTCAGAAGCCCACAGGGGCTTGACAAGCCCAACAGGGCCACCCCTGCCCACAAGGGGATCTAGAGACAGACCCCAGCCCAGTGCACACACACACAAGGGATAGAAAAAAAGCAAGGCCTACCTGCCTCTTCCCTCCTGCCCCCCACCTCGACTGCCCAAGGAAAAGCACGCGCCCCCCTCAGGAGGAAAAAGTAGCCTACAGCACCCGGTATTCCCAGGCGGTCTCCCATCCAAGTACTAACCGGGCCCGACCCTGCTTAGCTTCCGAGATCAGGCGAGACCGGCCGCTCTCAGGGCGGCAGGCCGTAGGCACCCGGCGGCCCCTCGGCGGCGGCCTTCAACCCACCACACCACGCTCCGGGAAGAAGCTCAGAAGCCCACAGGGGCTTGACAAGCCCAACAGGGCCACCCCTGCCCACAAGGGGATCTAGAGACAGACCCCAGCCCAGTGCACACACACACAAGGGATAGAAAAAAAGCAAGGCCTACCTGCCTCTTCCCTCCTGCCCCCCACCTCGACTGCCCAAGGAAAAGCACGCGCCCCCCTCAGGAGGAAAAAGTAGCCTACAGCACCCGGTATTCCCAGGCGGTCTCCCATCCAAGTACTAACCGGGCCCGACCCTGCTTAGCTTCCGAGATCAGGCGAGACCGGCCGCTCTCAGGGCGGCAGGCCGTAGGCACCCGGCGGCCCCTCGGCGGCGGCCTTCAACCCACCACACCACGCTCCGGGAAGAAGCTCAGAAGCCCACAGGGGCTTGACAAGCCCAACAGGGCCACCCCTGCCCACAAGGGGATCTAGAGACAGACCCCAGCCCAGTGCACACACACACAAGGGATAGAAAAAAAGCAAGGCCTACCTGCCTCTTCTCCTGCCCCCCACCTCGACTGCCCAAGGAAAAGCACGCGCCCCCCTCAGGAGGAAAAAGTAGCCTACAGCACCCGGTATTCCCAGGCGGTCTCCCATCCAAGTACTAACCGGGCCCGACCCTGCTTAGCTTCCGAGATCAGGCGAGACCGGCCGCTCTCAGGGCGGCAGGCCGTAGGCACCCGGCGGCCCCTCGGCGGCGGCCTTCAACCCACCACACCACGCTCCGGGAAGAAGCTCAGAAGCCCACAGGGGCTTGACAAGCCCAACAGGGCCACCCCTGCCCACAAGGGGATCTAGAGACAGACCCCAGCCCAGTGCACACACACACAAGGGATAGAAAAAAAGCAAGGCCTACCTGCCTCTTCCCTCCTGCCCCCCACCTCGACTGCCCAAGGAAAAGCACGCGCCCCCCTCAGGAGGAAAAAGTAGCCTACAGCACCCGGTATTCCCAGGCGGTCTCCCATCCAAGTACTAACCGGGCCCGACCCTGCTTAGCTTCCGAGATCAGGCGAGACCGGCCGCTCTCAGGGCGGCAGGCCGTAGGCACCCGGCGGCCCCTCGGCGGCGGCCTTCAACCCACCACACCACGCTCCGGGAAGAAGCTCAGAAGCCCACAGGGGCTTGACAAGCCCAACAGGGCCACCCCTGCCCACAAGGGGATCTAGAGACAGACCCCAGCCCAGTGCACACACACACAAGGGATAGAAAAAAAGCAAGGCCTACCTGCCTCTTCCCTCCTGCCCCCCACCTCGACTGCCCAAGGAAAAGCACGCGCCCCCCTCAGGAGGAAAAAGTAGCCTACAGCACCCGGTATTCCCAGGCGGTCTCCCATCCAAGTACTAACCGGGCCCGACCCTGCTTAGCTTCCGAGATCAGGCGAGACCGGCCGCTCTCAGGGCGGCAGGCCGTAGGCACCCGGCGGCCCCTCGGCGGCGGCCTTCAACCCACCACACCACGCTCCGGGAAGAAGCTCAGAAGCCCACAGGGGCTTGACAAGCCCAACAGGGCCACCCCTGCCCACAAGGGGATCTAGAGACAGACCCCAGCCCAGTGCACACACACACAAGGGATAGAAAAAAAGCAAGGCCTACCTGCCTCTTCCCTCCTGCCCCCCACCTCGACTGCCCAAGGAAAAGCACGCGCCCCCCTCAGGAGGAAAAAGTAGCCTACAGCACCCGGTATTCCCAGGCGGTCTCCCATCCAAGTACTAACCGGGCCCGACCCTGCTTAGCTTCCGAGATCAGGCGAGACCGGCCGCTCTCAGGGCGGCAGGCCGTAGGCACCCGGCGGCCCCTCGGCGGCGGCCTTCAACCCACCACACCACGCTCCGGGAAGAAGCTCAGAAGCCCACAGGGGCTTGACAAGCCCAACAGGGCCACCCCTGCCCACAAGGGGATCTAGAGACAGACCCCAGCCCAGTGCACACACACACAAGGGATAGAAAAAAAGCAAGGCCTACCTGCCTCTTCCCTCCTGCCCCCCACCTCGACTGCCCAAGGAAAAGCACGCGCCCCCCTCAGGAGGAAAAAGTAGCCTACAGCACCCGGTATTCCCAGGCGGTCTCCCATCCAATACTAACCGGGCCCGACTGCTTAGCTTCCGAGATCAGGCGAGACCGGCCGCTCTCAGGGCGGGGAGGCCGTAGGCACCCGGCGGCCCCTCGGCGGCGGCCTTCAACCCACCACACCACGCTCCGGGAAGAAGCTCAGAAGCCCACAGGGGCTTGACAAGCCCAACAGGGCCACCCCTGCCCACAAGGGGATCTAGAGACAGACCCCAGCCCATTGCACACACACACAAGGGATAGAAAAAAAGCAAGGCCTACCTGCCTCTTCCCTCCTGCCCCCCACCTCGACTGCCCAAGGAAAAGCACGCGCCCCCCTCAGGAGGAAAAAGTAGCCTACAGCACCCGGTATTCCCAGGCGGTCTCCCATCCAAGTACTAACCGGGCCCGACCCTGCTTAGCTTCCGAGATCAGGCGAGACCGGCCGCTCTCAGGGCGGCAGGTCGTAGGCACCCGGCGGCCCCTCGGCGGCGGCCTTCAACCCACCACACCACGCTCCGGGAAGAAGCTCAGAAGCCCACAGGGGCTTGACAAGCCCAACAGGGCCACCCCTGCCCACAAGGGGATCTAGAGACAGACCCCAGCCCAGTGCACACACACACAAGGGATAGAAAAAAAGCAAGGCCTACCTGCCTCTTCCCTCCTGCCCCCCACCTCGACTGCCCAAGGAAAAGCACGCGCCCCCCTCAGGAGGAAAAAGTAGCCTACAGCACCCGGTATTCCCAGGCGGTCTCCCATCCAAGTACTAACCGGGCCCGACCCTGCTTAGCTTCCGAGATCAGGCGAGACCGGCCGCTCTCAGGGCGGCAGGCCGTAGGCACCCGGCGGCCCCTCGGCGGCGGCCTTCAACCCACCACACCACGCTCCGGGAAGAAGCTCAGAAGCCCACAGGGGCTTGACAAGCCCAACAGGGCCACCCCTGCCCACAAGGGGATCTAGAGACAGACCCCAGCCCAGTGCACACACACACAAGGGATAGAAAAAAAGCAAGGCCTACCTGCCTCTTCCCTCCTGCCCCCCACCTCGACTGCCCAAGGAAAAGCACGCGCCCCCCTCAGGAGGAAAAAGTAGCCTACAGCACCCGGTATTCCCAGGCGGTCTCCCATCCAAGTACTAACCGGGCCCGACCCTGCTTAGCTTCCGAGATCAGGCGAGACCGGCCGCTCTCAGGGCGGCAGGCCGTAGGCACCCGGCGGCCCCTCGGCGGCGGCCTTCAACCCACCACACCACGCTCCGGGAAGAAGCTCAGAAGCCCACAGGGGCTTGACAAGCCCAACAGGGCCACCCCTGCCCACAAGGGGATCTAGAGACAGACCCCAGCCCAGTGCACACACACACAAGGGATAGAAAAAAAGCAAGGCCTACCTGCCTCTTCCCTCCTGCCCCCCACCTCGACTGCCCAAGGAAAAGCACGCGCCCCCCTCAGGAGGAAAAAGTAGCCTACAGCACCCGGTATTCCCAGGCGGTCTCCCATCCAAGTACTAACCGGGCCCGACCCTGCTTAGCTTCCGAGATCAGGCGAGACCGGCCGCTCTCAGGGCGGCAGGCCGTAGGCACCCGGCGGCCCCTCGGCGGCGGCCTTCAACCCACCACACCACGCTCCGGGAAGAAGCTCAGAAGCCCACAGGGGCTTGACAAGCCCAACAGGGCCACCCCTGCCCACAAGGGGATCTAGAGACAGACCCCAGCCCAGTGCACACACACACAAGGGATAGAAAAAAAGCAAGGCCTACCTGCCTCTTCCCTCCTGCCCCCCACCTCGACTGCCCAAGGAAAAGCACGCGCCCCCCTCAGGAGGAAAAAGTAGCCTACAGCACCCGGTATTCCCAGGCGGTCTCCCATCCAAGTACTAACCGGGCCCGACCCTGCTTAGCTTCCGAGATCAGGCGAGACCGGCCGCTCTCAGGGCGGCAGGCCGTAGGCACCCGGCGGCCCCTCGGCGGCGGCCTTCAACCCACCACACCACGCTCCGGGAAGAAGCTCAGAAGCCCACAGGGGCTTGACAAGCCCAACAGGGCCACCCCTGCCCACAAGGGGATCTAGAGACAGACCCCAGCCCAGTGCACACACACACAAGGGATAGAAAAAAAGCAAGGCCTACCTGCCTCTTCCCTCCTGCCCCCCACCTCGACTGCCCAAGGAAAAGCACGCGCCCCCCTCAGGAGGAAAAAGTAGCCTACAGCACCCGGTATTCCCAGGCGGTCTCCCATCCAAGTACTAACCGGGCCCGACCCTGCTTAGCTTCCGAGATCAGGCGAGACCGGCCGCTCTCAGGGCGGCAGGCCGTAGGCACCCGGCGGCCCCTCGGCGGCGGCCTTCAACCCACCACACCACGCTCCGGGAAGAAGCTCAGAAGCCCACAGGGGCTTGACAAGCCCAACAGGGCCACCCCTGCCCACAAGGGGATCTAGAGACAGACCCCAGCCCATTGCACACACACACAAGGGATAGAAAAAAAGCAAGGCCTACCTGCCTCTTCCCTCCTGCCCCCCACCTCGACTGCCCAAGGAAAAGCACGCGCCCCCCTCAGGAGGAAAAAGTAGCCTACAGCACCCGGTATTCCCAGGCGGTCTCCCATCCAAGTACTAACCGGGCCCGACCCTGCTTAGCTTCCGAGATCAGGCGAGACCGGCCGCTCTCAGGGCGGCAGGCCGTAGGCACCCGGCGGCCCCTCGGCGGCGGCCTTCAACCCACCACACCACGCTCCGGGAAGAAGCTCAGAAGCCCACAGGGGCTTGACAAGCCCAACAGGGCCACCCCTGCCCACAAGGGGATCTAGAGACAGACCCCAGCCCAGTGCACACACACACAAGGGATAGAAAAAAAGCAAGGCCTACCTGCCTCTTCCCTCCTGCCCCCCACCTCGACTGCCCAAGGAAAAGCACGCGCCCCCCTCAGGAGGAAAAAGTAGCCTACAGCACCCGGTATTCCCAGGCGGTCTCCCATCCAAGTACTAACCGGGCCCGACCCTGCTTAGCTTCCGAGATCAGGCGAGACCGGCCGCTCTCAGGGCGGCAGGCCGTAGGCACCCGGCGGCCCCTCGGCGGCGGCCTTCAACCCACCACACCACGCTCCGGGAAGAAGCTCAGAAGCCCACAGGGGCTTGACAAGCCCAACAGGGCCACCCCTGCCCACAAGGGGATCTAGAGACAGACCCCAGCCCAGTGCACACACACACAAGGGATAGAAAAAAAGCAAGGCCTACCTGCCTCTTCCCTCCTGCCCCCCACCTCGACTGCCCAAGGAAAAGCACGCGCCCCCCTCAGGAGGAAAAAGTAGCCTACAGCACCCGGTATTCCCAGGCGGTCTCCCATCCAAGTACTAACCGGGCCCGACCCTGCTTAGCTTCCGAGATCAGGCGAGACCGGCCGCTCTCAGGGCGGCAGGCCGTAGGCACCCGGCGGCCCCTCGGCGGCGGCCTTCAACCCACCACACCACGCTCCGGGAAGAAGCTCAGAAGCCCACAGGGGCTTGACAAGCCCAACAGGGCCACCCCTGCCCACAAGGGGATCTAGAGACAGACCCCAGCCCAGTGCACACACACACAAGGGATAGAAAAAAAGCAAGGCCTACCTGCCTCTTCCCTCCTGCCCCCCACCTCGACTGCCCAAGGAAAAGCACGCGCCCCCCTCAGGAGGAAAAAGTAGCCTACAGCACCCGGTATTCCCAGGCGGTCTCCCATCCAAGTACTAACCGGGCCCGACCCTGCTTAGCTTCCGAGATCAGGCGAGACCGGCCGCTCTCAGGGCGGCAGGCCGTAGGCACCCGGCGGCCCCTCGGCGGCGGCCTTCAACCCACCACACCACGCTCCGGGAAGAAGCTCAGAAGCCCACAGGGGCTTGACAAGCCCAACAGGGCCACCCCTGCCCACAAGGGGATCTAGAGACAGACCCCAGCCCAGTGCACACACACACAAGGGATAGAAAAAAAGCAAGGCCTACCTGCCTCTTCCCTCCTGCCCCCCACCTCGACTGCCCAAGGAAAAGCACGCGCCCCCCTCAGGAGGAAAAAGTAGCCTACAGCACCCGGTATTCCCAGGCGGTCTCCCATCCAAGTACTAACCGGGCCCGACCCTGCTTAGCTTCCGAGATCAGGCGAGACCGGCCGCTCTCAGGGCGGCAGGCCGTAGGCACCCGGCGGCCCCTCGGCGGCGGCCTTCAACCCACCACACCACGCTCCGGGAAGAAGCTCAGAAGCCCACAGGGGCTTGACAAGCCCAACAGGGCCACCCCTGCCCACAAGGGGATCTAGAGACAGACCCCAGCCCAGTGCACACACACACAAGGGATAGAAAAAAAGCAAGGCCTACCTGCCTCTTCCCTCCTGCCCCCCACCTCGACTGCCCAAGGAAAAGCACGCGCCCCCCTCAGGAGGAAAAAGTAGCCTACAGCACCCGGTATTCCCAGGCGGTCTCCCATCCAAGTACTAACCGGGCCCGACCCTGCTTAGCTTCCGAGATCAGGCGAGACCGGCCGCTCTCAGGGCGGCAGGCCGTAGGCACCCGGCGGCCCCTCGGCGGCGGCCTTCAACCCACCACACCACGCTCCGGGAAGAAGCTCAGAAGCCCACAGGGGCTTGACAAGCCCAACAGGGCCACCCCTGCCCACAAGGGGATCTAGAGACAGACCCCAGCCCAGTGCACACACACACAAGGGATAGAAAAAAAGCAAGGCCTACCTGCCTCTTCCCTCCTGCCCCCCACCTCGACTGCCCAAGGAAAAGCACGCGCCCCCCTCAGGAGGAAAAAGTAGCCTACAGCACCCGGTATTCCCAGGCGGTCTCCCATCCAAGTACTAACCGGGCCCGACCCTGCTTAGCTTCCGAGATCAGGCGAGACCGGCCGCTCTCAGGGCGGCAGGCCGTAGGCACCCGGCGGCCCCTCGGCGGCGGCCTTCAACCCACCACACCACGCTCCGGGAAGAAGCTCAGAAGCCCACAGGGGCTTGACAAGCCCAACAGGGCCACCCCTGCCCACAAGGGGATCTAGAGACAGACCCCAGCCCAGTGCACACACACACAAGGGATAGAAAAAAAGCAAGGCCTACCTGCCTCTTCCCTCCTGCCCCCCACCTCGACTGCCCAAGGAAAAGCACGCGCCCCCCTCAGGAGGAAAAAGTAGCCTACAGCACCCGGTATTCCCAGGCGGTCTCCCATCCAAGTACTAACCGGGCCCGACCCTGCTTAGCTTCCGAGATCAGGCGAGACCGGCCGCTCTCAGGGCGGCAGGCCGTAGGCACCCGGCGGCCCCTCGGCGGCGGCCTTCAACCCACCACACCACGCTCCGGGAAGAAGCTCAGAAGCCCACAGGGGCTTGACAAGCCCAACAGGGCCACCCCTGCCCACAAGGGGATCTAGAGACAGACCCCAGCCCAGTGCACACACACACAAGGGATAGAAAAAAAGCAAGGCCTACCTGCCTCTTCCCTCCTGCCCCCCACCTCGACTGCCCAAGGAAAAGCACGCGCCCCCCTCAGGAGGAAAAAGTAGCCTACAGCACCCGGTATTCCCAGGCGGTCTCCCATCCAAGTACTAACCGGGCCCGACCCTGCTTAGCTTCCGAGATCAGGCGAGACCGGCCGCTCTCAGGGCGGCAGGCCGTAGGCACCCGGCGGCCCCTCGGCGGCGGCCTTCAACCCACCACACCACGCTCCGGGAAGAAGCTCAGAAGCCCACAGGGGCTTGACAAGCCCAACAGGGCCACCCCTGCCCACAAGGGGATCTAGAGACAGACCCCAGCCCAGTGCACACACACACAAGGGATAGAAAAAAAGCAAGGCCTACCTGCCTCTTCCCTCCTGCCCCCCACCTCGACTGCCCAAGGAAAAGCACGCGCCCCCCTCAGGAGGAAAAAGTAGCCTACAGCACCCGGTATTCCCAGGCGGTCTCCCATCCAAGTACTAACCGGGCCCGACCCTGCTTAGCTTCCGAGATCAGGCGAGACCGGCCGCTCTCAGGGCGGCAGGCCGTAGGCACCCGGCGGCCCCTCGGCGGCGGCCTTCAACCCACCACACCACGCTCCGGGAAGAAGCTCAGAAGCCCACAGGGGCTTGACAAGCCCAACAGGGCCACCCCTGCCCACAAGGGGATCTAGAGACAGACCCCAGCCCATTGCACACACACACAAGGGATAGAAAAAAAGCAAGGCCTACCTGCCTCTTCCCTCCTGCCCCCCACCTCGACTGCCCAAGGAAAAGCACGCGCCCCCCTCAGGAGGAAAAAGTAGCCTACAGCACCCGGTATTCCCAGGCGGTCTCCCATCCAAGTACTAACCGGGCCCGACCCTGCTTAGCTTCCGAGATCAGGCGAGACCGGCCGCTCTCAGGGCGGCAGGCCGTAGGCACCCGGCGGCCCCTCGGCGGCGGCCTTCAACCCACCACACCACGCTCCGGGAAGAAGCTCAGAAGCCCACAGGGGCTTGACAAGCCCAACAGGGCCACCCCTGCCCACAAGGGGATCTAGAGACAGACCCCAGCCCAGTGCACACACACACAAGGGATAGAAAAAAAGCAAGGCCTACCTGCCTCTTCCCTCCTGCCCCCCACCTCGACTGCCCAAGGAAAAGCACGCGCCCCCCTCAGGAGGAAAAAGTAGCCTACAGCACCCGGTATTCCCAGGCGGTCTCCCATCCAAGTACTAACCGGGCCCGACCCTGCTTAGCTTCCGAGATCAGGCGAGACCGGCCGCTCTCAGGGCGGCAGGCCGTAGGCACCCGGCGGCCCCTCGGCGGCGGCCTTCAACCCACCACACCACGCTCCGGGAAGAAGCTCAGAAGCCCACAGGGGCTTGACAAGCCCAACAGGGCCACCCCTGCCCACAAGGGGATCTAGAGACAGACCCCAGCCCAGTGCACACACACACAAGGGATAGAAAAAAAGCAAGGCCTACCTGCCTCTTCCCTCCTGCCCCCCACCTCGACTGCCCAAGGAAAAGCACGCGCCCCCCTCAGGAGGAAAAAGTAGCCTACAGCACCCGGTATTCCCAGGCGGTCTCCCATCCAAGTACTAACCGGGCCCGACCCTGCTTAGCTTCCGAGATCAGGCGAGACCGGCCGCTCTCAGGGCGGCAGGCCGTAGGCACCCGGCGGCCCCTCGGCGGCGGCCTTCAACCCACCACACCACGCTCCGGGAAGAAGCTCAGAAGCCCACAGGGGCTTGACAAGCCCAACAGGGCCACCCCTGCCCACAAGGGGATCTAGAGACAGACCCCAGCCCAGTGCACACACACACAAGGGATAGAAAAAAAGCAAGGCCTACCTGCCTCTTCCCTCCTGCCCCCCACCTCGACTGCCCAAGGAAAAGCACGCGCCCCCCTCAGGAGGAAAAAGTAGCCTACAGCACCCGGTATTCCCAGGCGGTCTCCCATCCAAGTACTAACCGGGCCCGACCCTGCTTAGCTTCCGAGATCAGGCGAGACCGGCCGCTCTCAGGGCGGCAGGCCGTAGGCACCCGGCGGCCCCTCGGCGGCGGCCTTCAACCCACCACACCACGCTCCGGGAAGAAGCTCAGAAGCCCACAGGGGCTTGACAAGCCCAACAGGGCCACCCCTGCCCACAAGGGGATCTAGAGACAGACCCCAGCCCAGTGCACACACACACAAGGGATAGAAAAAAAGCAAGGCCTACCTGCCTCTTCCCTCCTGCCCCCCACCTCGACTGCCCAAGGAAAAGCACGCGCCCCCCTCAGGAGGAAAAAGTAGCCTACAGCACCCGGTATTCCCAGGCGGTCTCCCATCCAAGTACTAACCGGGCCCGACCCTGCTTAGCTTCCGAGATCAGGCGAGACCGGCCGCTCTCAGGGCGGCAGGCCGTAGGCACCCGGCGGCCCCTCGGCGGCGGCCTTCAACCCACCACACCACGCTCCGGGAAGAAGCTCAGAAGCCCACAGGGGCTTGACAAGCCCAACAGGGCCACCCCTGCCCACAAGGGGATCTAGAGACAGACCCCAGCCCAGTGCACACACACACAAGGGATAGAAAAAAAGCAAGGCCTACCTGCCTCTTCCCTCCTGCCCCCCACCTCGACTGCCCAAGGAAAAGCACGCGCCCCCCTCAGGAGGAAAAAGTAGCCTACAGCACCCGGTATTCCCAGGCGGTCTCCCATCCAAGTACTAACCGGGCCCGACCCTGCTTAGCTTCCGAGATCAGGCGAGACCGGCCGCTCTCAGGGCGGCAGGCCGTAGGCACCCGGCGGCCCCTCGGCGGCGGCCTTCAACCCACCACACCACGCTCCGGGAAGAAGCTCAGAAGCCCACAGGGGCTTGACAAGCCCAACAGGGCCACCCCTGCCCACAAGGGGATCTAGAGACAGACCCCAGCCCAGTGCACACACACACAAGGGATAGAAAAAAAGCAAGGCCTACCTGCCTCTTCCCTCCTGCCCCCCACCTCGACTGCCCAAGGAAAAGCACGCGCCCCCCTCAGGAGGAAAAAGTAGCCTACAGCACCCGGTATTCCCAGGCGGTCTCCCATCCAAGTACTAACCGGGCCCGACCCTGCTTAGCTTCCGAGATCAGGCGAGACCGGCCGCTCTCAGGGCGGCAGGCCGTAGGCACCCGGCGGCCCCTCGGCGGCGGCCTTCAACCCACCACACCACGCTCCGGGAAGAAGCTCAGAAGCCCACAGGGGCTTGACAAGCCCAACAGGGCCACCCCTGCCCACAAGGGGATCTAGAGACAGACCCCAGCCCAGTGCACACACACACAAGGGATAGAAAAAAAGCAAGGCCTACCTGCCTCTTCCCTCCTGCCCCCCACCTCGACTGCCCAAGGAAAAGCACGCGCCCCCCTCAGGAGGAAAAAGTAGCCTACAGCACCCGGTATTCCCAGGCGGTCTCCCATCCAAGTACTAACCGGGCCCGACCCTGCTTAGCTTCCGAGATCAGGCGAGACCGGCCGCTCTCAGGGCGGCAGGCCGTAGGCACCCGGCGGCCCCTCGGCGGCGGCCTTCAACCCACCACACCACGCTCCGGGAAGAAGCTCAGAAGCCCACAGGGGCTTGACAAGCCCAACAGGGCCACCCCTGCCCACAAGGGGATCTAGAGACAGACCCCAGCCCAGTGCACACACACACAAGGGATAGAAAAAAAGCAAGGCCTACCTGCCTCTTCCCTCCTGCCCCCCACCTCGACTGCCCAAGGAAAAGCACGCGCCCCCCTCAGGAGGAAAAAGTAGCCTACAGCACCCGGTATTCCCAGGCGGTCTCCCATCCAAGTACTAACCGGGCCCGACCCTGCTTAGCTTCCGAGATCAGGCGAGACCGGCCGCTCTCAGGGCGGCAGGCCGTAGGCACCCGGTGGCCCCTCGGCGGCGGCCTTCAACCCACCACACCACGCTCCGGGAAGAAGCTCAGAAGCCCACAGGGGCTTGACAAGCCCAACAGGGCCACCCCTGCCCACAAGGGGATCTAGAGACAGACCCCAGCCCAGTGCACACACACACAAGGGATAGAAAAAAAGCAAGGCCTACCTGCCTCTTCCCTCCTGCCCCCCACCTCGACTGCCCAAGGAAAAGCACGCGCCCCCCTCAGGAGGAAAAAGTAGCCTACAGCACCCGGTATTCCCAGGCGGTCTCCCATCCAAGTACTAACCGGGCCCGACCCTGCTTAGCTTCCGAGATCAGGCGAGACCGGCCGCTCTCAGGGCGGCAGGCCGTAGGCACCCGGCGGCCCCTCGGCGGCGGCCTTCAACCCACCACACCACGCTCCGGGAAGAAGCTCAGAAGCCCACAGGGGCTTGACAAGCCCAACAGGGCCACCCCTGCCCACAAGGGGATCTAGAGACAGACCCCAGCCCAGTGCACACACACACAAGGGATAGAAAAAAAGCAAGGCCTACCTGCCTCTTCCCTCCTGCCCCCCACCTCGACTGCCCAAGGAAAAGCACGCGCCCCCCTCAGGAGGAAAAAGTAGCCTACAGCACCCGGTATTCCCAGGCGGTCTCCCATCCAAGTACTAACCGGGCCCGACCCTGCTTAGCTTCCGAGATCAGGCGAGACCGGCCGCTCTCAGGGCGGCAGGCCGTAGGCACCTGGCGGCCCCTCGGCGGCGGCCTTCAACCCACCACACCACGCTCCGGGAAGAAGCTCAGAAGCCCACAGGGGCTTGACAAGCCCAACAGGGCCACCCCTGCCCACAAGGGGATCTAGAGACAGACCCCAGCCCAGTGCACACACACACAAGGGATAGAAAAAAAGCAAGGCCTACCTGCCTCTTCCCTCCTGCCCCCCACCTCGACTGCCCAAGGAAAAGCACGCGCCCCCCTCAGGAGGAAAAAGTAGCCTACAGCACCCGGTATTCCCAGACGGTCTCCCATCCAAGTACTAACCGGGCCCGACCCTGCTTAGCTTCCGAGATCAGGCGAGACCGGCCGCTCTCAGGGCGGCAGGCCGTAGGCACCCGGCGGCCCCTCGGCGGCGGCCTTCAACCCACCACACCACGCTCCGGGAAGAAGCTCAGAAGCCCACAGGGGCTTGACAAGCCCAACAGGGCCACCCCTGCCCACAAGGGGATCTAGAGACAGACCCCAGCCCAGTGCACACACACACAAGGGATAGAAAAAAAGCAAGGCCTACCTGCCTCTTCCCTCCTGCCCCCCACCTCGACTGCCCAAGGAAAAGCACGCGCCCCCCTCAGGAGGAAAAAGTAGCCTACAGCACCCGGTATTCCCAGGCGGTCTCCCATCCAAGTACTAACCGGGCCCGACCCTGCTTAGCTTCCGAGATCAGGCGAGACCGGCCGCTCTCAGGGCGGCAGGCCGTAGGCACCCGGCGGCCCCTCGGCGGCGGCCTTCAACCCACCACACCACGCTCCGGGAAGAAGCTCAGAAGCCCACAGGGGCTTGACAAGCCCAACAGGGCCACCCCTGCCCACAAGGGGATCTAGAGACAGACCCCAGCCCAGTGCACACACACACAAGGGATAGAAAAAAAGCAAGGCCTACCTGCCTCTTCCCTCCTGCCCCCCACCTCGACTGCCCAAGGAAAAGCACGCGCCCCCCTCAGGAGGAAAAAGTAGCCTACAGCACCCGGTATTCCCAGGCGGTCTCCCATCCAAGTACTAACCGGGCCCGACCCTGCTTAGCTTCCGAGATCGGGCGAGACCGGCCGCTCTCAGGGCGGCAGGCCGTAGGCACCCGGCGGCCCCTCGGCGGCGGCCTTCAACCCACCACACCACGCTCCGGGAAGAAGCTCAGAAGCCCACAGGGGCTTGACAAGCCCAACAGGGCCACCCCTGCCCACAAGGGGATCTAGAGACAGACCCCAGCCCAGTGCACACACACACAAGGGATAGAAAAAAAGCAAGGCCTACCTGCCTCTTCCCTCCTGCCCCCCACCTCGACTGCCCAAGGAAAAGCACGCGCCCCCCTCAGGAGGAAAAAGTAGCCTACAGCACCCGGTATTCCCAGGCGGTCTCCCATCCAAGTACTAACCGGGCCCGACCCTGCTTAGCTTCCGAGATCAGGCGAGACCGGCCGCTCTCAGGGCGGCAGGCCGTAGGCACCCGGCGGCCCCTCGGCGGCGGCCTTCAACCCACCACACCACGCTCCGGGAAGAAGCTCAGAAGCCCACAGGGGCTTGACAAGCCCAACAGGGCCACCCCTGCCCACAAGGGGATCTAGAGACAGACCCCAGCCCAGTGCACACACACACAAGGGATAGAAAAAAAGCAAGGCCTACCTGCCTCTTCCCTCCTGCCCCCCACCTCGACTGCCCAAGGAAAAGCACGCGCCCCCCTCAGGAGGAAAAAGTAGCCTACAGCACCCGGTATTCCCAGGCGGTCTCCCATCCAAGTACTAACCGGGCCCGACCCTGCTTAGCTTCCGAGATCAGGCGAGACCGGCCGCTCTCAGGGCGGCAGGCCGTAGGCACCCGGCGGCCCCTCGGCGGCGGCCTTCAACCCACCACACCACGCTCCGGGAAGAAGCTCAGAAGCCCACAGGGGCTTGACAAGCCCAACAGGGCCACCCCTGCCCACAAGGGGATCTAGAGACAGACCCCAGCCCAGTGCACACACACACAAGGGATAGAAAAAAAGCAAGGCCTACCTGCCTCTTCCCTCCTGCCCCCCACCTCGACTGCCCAAGGAAAAGCACGCGCCCCCCTCAGGAGGAAAAAGTAGCCTACAGCACCCGGTATTCCCAGGCGGTCTCCCATCCAAGTACTAACCGGGCCCGACCCTGCTTAGCTTCCGAGATCAGGCGAGACCGGCCGCTCTCAGGGCGGCAGGCCGTAGGCACCCGGCGGCCCCTCGGCGGCGGCCTTCAACCCACCACACCACGCTCCGGGAAGAAGCTCAGAAGCCCACAGGGGCTTGACAAGCCCAACAGGGCCACCCCTGCCCACAAGGGGATCTAGAGACAGACCCCAGCCCAGTGCACACACACACAAGGGATAGAAAAAAAGCAAGGCCTACCTGCCTCTTCCCTCCTGCCCCCCACCTCGACTGCCCAAGGAAAAGCACGCGCCCCCCTCAGGAGGAAAAAGTAGCCTACAGCACCCGGTATTCCCAGGCGGTCTCCCATCCAAGTACTAACCGGGCCCGACCCTGCTTAGCTTCCGAGATCAGGCGAGACCGGCCGCTCTCAGGGCGGCAGGCCGTAGGCACCCGGCGGCCCCTCGGCGGCGGCCTTCAACCCACCACACCACGCTCCGGGAAGAAGCTCAGAAGCCCACAGGGGCTTGACAAGCCCAACAGGGCCACCCCTGCCCACAAGGGGATCTAGAGACAGACCCCAGCCCAGTGCACACACACACAAGGGATAGAAAAAAAGCAAGGCCTACCTGCCTCTTCCCTCCTGCCCCCCACCTCGACTGCCCAAGGAAAAGCACGCGCCCCCCTCAGGAGGAAAAAGTAGCCTACAGCACCCGGTATTCCCAGGCGGTCTCCCATCCAAGTACTAACCGGGCCCGACCCTGCTTAGCTTCCGAGATCAGGCGAGACCGGCCGCTCTCAGGGCGGCAGGCCGTAGGCACCCGGCGGCCCCTCGGCGGCGGCCTTCAACCCACCACACCACGCTCCGGGAAGAAGCTCAGAAGCCCACAGGGGCTTGACAAGCCCAACAGGGCCACCCCTGCCCACAAGGGGATCTAGAGACAGACCCCAGCCCAGTGCACACACACACAAGGGATAGAAAAAAAGCAAGGCCTACCTGCCTCTTCCCTCCTGCCCCCCACCTCGACTGCCCAAGGAAAAGCACGCGCCCCCCTCAGGAGGAAAAAGTAGCCTACAGCACCCGGTATTCCCAGGCGGTCTCCCATCCAAGTACTAACCGGGCCCGACCCTGCTTAGCTTCCGAGATCAGGCGAGACCGGCCGCTCTCAGGGCGGCAGGCCGTAGGCACCCGGCGGCCCCTCGGCGGCGGCCTTCAACCCACCACACCACGCTCCGGGAAGAAGCTCAGAAGCCCACAGGGGCTTGACAAGCCCAACAGGGCCACCCCTGCCCACAAGGGGATCTAGAGACAGACCCCAGCCCAGTGCACACACACACAAGGGATAGAAAAAAAGCAAGGCCTACCTGCCTCTTCCCTCCTGCCCCCCACCTCGACTGCCCAAGGAAAAGCACGCGCCCCCCTCAGGAGGAAAAAGTAGCCTACAGCACCCGGTATTCCCAGGCGGTCTCCCATCCAAGTACTAACCGGGCCCGACCCTGCTTAGCTTCCGAGATCAGGCGAGACCGGCCGCTCTCAGGGCGGCAGGCCGTAGGCACCCGGCGGCCCCTCGGCGGCGGCCTTCAACCCACCACACCACGCTCCGGGAAGAAGCTCAGAAGCCCACAGGGGCTTGACAAGCCCAACAGGGCCACCCCTGCCCACAAGGGGATCTAGAGACAGACCCCAGCCCAGTGCACACACACACAAGGGATAGAAAAAAAGCAAGGCCTACCTGCCTCTTCCCTCCTGCCCCCCACCTCGACTGCCCAAGGAAAAGCACGCGCCCCCCTCAGGAGGAAAAAGTAGCCTACAGCACCCGGTATTCCCAGGCGGTCTCCCATCCAAGTACTAACCGGGCCCGACCCTGCTTAGCTTCCGAGATCAGGCGAGACCGGCCGCTCTCAGGGCGGCAGGCCGTAGGCACCCGGTGGCCCCTCGGCGGCGGCCTTCAACCCACCACACCACGCTCCGGGAAGAAGCTCAGAAGCCCACAGGGGCTTGACAAGCCCAACAGGGCCACCCCTGCCCACAAGGGGATCTAGAGACAGACCCCAGCCCAGTGCACACACACACAAGGGATAGAAAAAAAGCAAGGCCTACCTGCCTCTTCCCTCCTGCCCCCCACCTCGACTGCCCAAGGAAAAGCACGCGCCCCCCTCAGGAGGAAAAAGTAGCCTACAGCACCCGGTATTCCCAGGCGGTCTCCCATCCAAGTACTAACCGGGCCCGACCCTGCTTAGCTTCCGAGATCAGGCGAGACCGGCCGCTCTCAGGGCGGCAGGCCGTAGGCACCCGGCGGCCCCTCGGCGGCGGCCTTCAACCCACCACACCACGCTCCGGGAAGAAGCTCAGAAGCCCACAGGGGCTTGACAAGCCCAACAGGGCCACCCCTGCCCACAAGGGGATCTAGAGACAGACCCCAGCCCAGTGCACACACACACAAGGGATAGAAAAAAAGCAAGGCCTACCTGCCTCTTCCCTCCTGCCCCCCACCTCGACTGCCCAAGGAAAAGCACGCGCCCCCCTCAGGAGGAAAAAGTAGCCTACAGCACCCGGTATTCCCAGGCGGTCTCCCATCCAAGTACTAACCGGGCCCGACCCTGCTTAGCTTCCGAGATCAGGCGAGACCGGCCGCTCTCAGGGCGGCAGGCCGTAGGCACCTGGCGGCCCCTCGGCGGCGGCCTTCAACCCACCACACCACGCTCCGGGAAGAAGCTCAGAAGCCCACAGGGGCTTGACAAGCCCAACAGGGCCACCCCTGCCCACAAGGGGATCTAGAGACAGACCCCAGCCCAGTGCACACACACACAAGGGATAGAAAAAAAGCAAGGCCTACCTGCCTCTTCCCTCCTGCCCCCCACCTCGACTGCCCAAGGAAAAGCACGCGCCCCCCTCAGGAGGAAAAAGTAGCCTACAGCACCCGGTATTCCCAGACGGTCTCCCATCCAAGTACTAACCGGGCCCGACCCTGCTTAGCTTCCGAGATCAGGCGAGACCGGCCGCTCTCAGGGCGGCAGGCCGTAGGCACCCGGCGGCCCCTCGGCGGCGGCCTTCAACCCACCACACCACGCTCCGGGAAGAAGCTCAGAAGCCCACAGGGGCTTGACAAGCCCAACAGGGCCACCCCTGCCCACAAGGGGATCTAGAGACAGACCCCAGCCCAGTGCACACACACACAAGGGATAGAAAAAAAGCAAGGCCTACCTGCCTCTTCCCTCCTGCCCCCCACCTCGACTGCCCAAGGAAAAGCACGCGCCCCCCTCAGGAGGAAAAAGTAGCCTACAGCACCCGGTATTCCCAGGCGGTCTCCCATCCAAGTACTAACCGGGCCCGACCCTGCTTAGCTTCCGAGATCAGGCGAGACCGGCCGCTCTCAGGGCGGCAGGCCGTAGGCACCCGGCGGCCCCTCGGCGGCGGCCTTCAACCCACCACACCACGCTCCGGGAAGAAGCTCAGAAGCCCACAGGGGCTTGACAAGCCCAACAGGGCCACCCCTGCCCACAAGGGGATCTAGAGACAGACCCCAGCCCAGTGCACACACACACAAGGGATAGAAAAAAAGCAAGGCCTACCTGCCTCTTCCCTCCTGCCCCCCACCTCGACTGCCCAAGGAAAAGCACGCGCCCCCCTCAGGAGGAAAAAGTAGCCTACAGCACCCGGTATTCCCAGGCGGTCTCCCATCCAAGTACTAACCGGGCCCGACCCTGCTTAGCTTCCGAGATCGGGCGAGACCGGCCGCTCTCAGGGCGGCAGGCCGTAGGCACCCGGCGGCCCCTCGGCGGCGGCCTTCAACCCACCACACCACGCTCCGGGAAGAAGCTCAGAAGCCCACAGGGGCTTGACAAGCCCAACAGGGCCACCCCTGCCCACAAGGGGATCTAGAGACAGACCCCAGCCCAGTGCACACACACACAAGGGATAGAAAAAAAGCAAGGCCTACCTGCCTCTTCCCTCCTGCCCCCCACCTCGACTGCCCAAGGAAAAGCACGCGCCCCCCTCAGGAGGAAAAAGTAGCCTACAGCACCCGGTATTCCCAGGCGGTCTCCCATCCAAGTACTAACCGGGCCCGACCCTGCTTAGCTTCCGAGATCAGGCGAGACCGGCCGCTCTCAGGGCGGCAGGCCGTAGGCACCCGGCGGCCCCTCGGCGGCGGCCTTCAACCCACCACACCACGCTCCGGGAAGAAGCTCAGAAGCCCACAGGGGCTTGACAAGCCCAACAGGGCCACCCCTGCCCACAAGGGGATCTAGAGACAGACCCCAGCCCAGTGCACACACACACAAGGGATAGAAAAAAAGCAAGGCCTACCTGCCTCTTCCCTCCTGCCCCCCACCTCGACTGCCCAAGGAAAAGCACGCGCCCCCCTCAGGAGGAAAAAGTAGCCTACAGCACCCGGTATTCCCAGGCGGTCTCCCATCCAAGTACTAACCGGGCCCGACCCTGCTTAGCTTCCGAGATCAGGCGAGACCGGCCGCTCTCAGGGCGGCAGGCCGTAGGCACCCGGCGGCCCCTCGGCGGCGGCCTTCAACCCACCACACCACGCTCCGGGAAGAAGCTCAGAAGCCCACAGGGGCTTGACAAGCCCAACAGGGCCACCCCTGCCCACAAGGGGATCTAGAGACAGACCCCAGCCCAGTGCACACACACACAAGGGATAGAAAAAAAGCAAGGCCTACCTGCCTCTTCCCTCCTGCCCCCCACCTCGACTGCCCAAGGAAAAGCACGCGCCCCCCTCAGGAGGAAAAAGTAGCCTACAGCACCCGGTATTCCCAGGCGGTCTCCCATCCAAGTACTAACCGGGCCCGACCCTGCTTAGCTTCCGAGATCAGGCGAGACCGGCCGCTCTCAGGGCGGCAGGCCGTAGGCACCCGGCGGCCCCTCGGCGGCGGCCTTCAACCCACCACACCACGCTCCGGGAAGAAGCTCAGAAGCCCACAGGGGCTTGACAAGCCCAACAGGGCCACCCCTGCCCACAAGGGGATCTAGAGACAGACCCCAGCCCAGTGCACACACACACAAGGGATAGAAAAAAAGCAAGGCCTACCTGCCTCTTCCCTCCTGCCCCCCACCTCGACTGCCCAAGGAAAAGCACGCGCCCCCCTCAGGAGGAAAAAGTAGCCTACAGCACCCGGTATTCCCAGGCGGTCTCCCATCCAAGTACTAACCGGGCCCGACCCTGCTTAGCTTCCGAGATCAGGCGAGACCGGCCGCTCTCAGGGCGGCAGGCCGTAGGCACCCGGCGGCCCCTCGGCGGCGGCCTTCAACCCACCACACCACGCTCCGGGAAGAAGCTCAGAAGCCCACAGGGGCTTGACAAGCCCAACAGGGCCACCCCTGCCCACAAGGGGATCTAGAGACAGACCCCAGCCCAGTGCACACACACACAAGGGATAGAAAAAAAGCAAGGCCTACCTGCCTCTTCCCTCCTGCCCCCCACCTCGACTGCCCAAGGAAAAGCACGCGCCCCCCTCAGGAGGAAAAAGTAGCCTACAGCACCCGGTATTCCCAGGCGGTCTCCCATCCAAGTACTAACCGGGCCCGACCCTGCTTAGCTTCCGAGATCAGGCGAGACCGGCCGCTCTCAGGGCGGCAGGCCGTAGGCACCCGGCGGCCCCTCGGCGGCGGCCTTCAACCCACCACACCACGCTCCGGGAAGAAGCTCAGAAGCCCACAGGGGCTTGACAAGCCCAACAGGGCCACCCCTGCCCACAAGGGGATCTAGAGACAGACCCCAGCCCAGTGCACACACACACAAGGGATAGAAAAAAAGCAAGGCCTACCTGCCTCTTCCCTCCTGCCCCCCACCTCGACTGCCCAAGGAAAAGCACGCGCCCCCCTCAGGAGGAAAAAGTAGCCTACAGCACCCGGTATTCCCAGGCGGTCTCCCATCCAAGTACTAACCGGGCCCGACCCTGCTTAGCTTCCGAGATCAGGCGAGACCGGCCGCTCTCAGGGCGGCAGGCCGTAGGCACCCGGCGGCCCCTCGGCGGCGGCCTTCAACCCACCACACCACGCTCCGGGAAGAAGCTCAGAAGCCCACAGGGGCTTGACAAGCCCAACAGGGCCACCCCTGCCCACAAGGGGATCTAGAGACAGACCCCAGCCCAGTGCACACACACACAAGGGATAGAAAAAAAGCAAGGCCTACCTGCCTCTTCCCTCCTGCCCCCCACCTCGACTGCCCAAGGAAAAGCACGCGCCCCCCTCAGGAGGAAAAAGTAGCCTACAGCACCCGGTATTCCCAGGCGGTCTCCCATCCAAGTACTAACCGGGCCCGACCCTGCTTAGCTTCCGAGATCAGGCGAGACCGGCCGCTCTCAGGGCGGCAGGCCGTAGGCACCCGGCGGCCCCTCGGCGGCGGCCTTCAACCCACCACACCACGCTCCGGGAAGAAGCTCAGAAGCCCACAGGGGCTTGACAAGCCCAACAGGGCCACCCCTGCCCACAAGGGGATCTAGAGACAGACCCCAGCCCAGTGCACACACACACAAGGGATAGAAAAAATGCAAGGCCTACCTGCCTCTTCCCTCCTGCCCCCCACCTCGACTGCCCAAGGAAAAGCACGCGCCCCCCTCAGGAGGAAAAAGTAGCCTACAGCACCCGGTATTCCCAGGCGGTCTCCCATCCAAGTACTAACCGGGCCCGACCCTGCTTAGCTTCCGAGATCAGGCGAGACCGGCCGCTCTCAGGGCGGCAGGCCGTAGGCACCCGGCGGCCCCTCGGCGGCGGCCTTCAACCCACCACACCACGCTCCGGGAAGAAGCTCAGAAGCCCACAGGGGCTTGACAAGCCCAACAGGGCCACCCCTGCCCACAAGGGGATCTAGAGACAGACCCCAGCCCAGTGCACACACACACAAGGGATAGAAAAAAAGCAAGGCCTACCTGCCTCTTCCCTCCTGCCCCCCACCTCGACTGCCCAAGGAAAAGCACGCGCCCCCCTCAGGAGGAAAAAGTAGCCTACAGCACCCGGTATTCCCAGGCGGTCTCCCATCCAAGTACTAACCGGGCCCGACCCTGCTTAGCTTCCGAGATCAGGCGAGACCGGCCGCTCTCAGGGCGGCAGGCCGTAGGCACCCGGCGGCCCCTCGGCGGCGGCCTTCAACCCACCACACCACGCTCCGGGAAGAAGCTCTCTAGAAAATCTCTAGAAGGAGCTTAATTTTCAAGAGTGAAAAAATACTCTCTTGAGCCACCCACAGTGTTTGGTACAAGTCCTGAAGGCTCTAGTTTTCACTCAGCACAAAGGTAGGGAAAGGATGTGGATTAGGACATCTTTTCACTTGGGAACATGCCAAGAAAAGCATGGAAACTTATTGTAGTTACCTCATAACTGAAGTCCTGGAAAATTAAAAAAAAAAAAAAGAAAAGAAAAAAAGAGCATACATAAAATTCAGATAAAAAGAAGTATTTTTTATTTTCCTATAGATTTTTATATTGAGTTACTAATGTCTGACCCTATTCAGTTCATTTGGGTGTTTTCAATAGCTGTTGTCTACATCCTACATTGATGTAATATTTCAGAGCATGAAAAGGTTATTGTGGTGACAATGAACCTTCCTTCTTTTCCAGCATCCTTTTGCTGACCTCTCTTCAGTGATGCCCATGTATGTTTGTTATTTAAGTATGTCAGCATTACTAAAGCACAAGAAGGGATGAGATCTGTATAGCTTAGGAAATGCTGCTCATATGCAGTTGTCAAAAGAACTGTTTGCTATGGGTTTGTTTTTTTATATACAGGTATAACATATTTTGGAAAAATTAATGTATTTAAGTTAGAAATATCAGGTTACAGAGCACCTCTCATATGTCCATGACATTCCTCTGTAAAGTGTAAGAGTGATAGAATTAATTTATTCAAAGGAATTACTGAAACTCTCAGTTTTATTTGTTCTTCAAATTTTAATCTCCTTTCACCTTATTGCATGAGAGTTTATTTAATTTTGCTTTACTGATATACTTATTAACATTGAAATGGTGCATTTCTTCTTCCATTTTATCATAGTATGGAAAATTCATTAAAGTGTGAGAGCAGTGCAATGGATGGAAAATTATTTCTTTCTCTCATAAACTTGGCCAAGAAATGGAGAATGCTTACTCAAATAATCCCAGAATACAGCAATATTTTCAGCCTGGACAGGTGCTAAGTATTTTGTTTTGTTAAGCTGGCTAACCTTCCATAAATCAAATATATCTCTTCCAAGGTTAGTTTTAACAGTTTCTGTCCAGGTTTTCAGTGATCTATTCCAAAACAATCCTACCATTCTTTTCAGATGACCAAATCTGCTTACTAATACTAAATTTTCAAGTAAGGACAGCAATATTGTCTACTTTTTCAGAGTGAAAATCCATTATTTTTACACTTAGATTGTTTTGTTTCTAAGAATCACAGGGTGAGCCTACATCAACATTTTAGCTCGGTTGTCATCTTTTGAAGCAAATTCCCTGATTATTCCCATTTAATAATGTTTTTGGTTTTTTTTTTTTTTTTTTTTTTTTTTGTATTTACTGACTGGTCTTGGATCCCCACACAAACTAGATTTTGTTTGGCAAGCATGAGTAGAACTGGATCAGCAATAAAGACTCCTGATGTGTGACAGCCAAATCCTTCTTACAAACAGTTTCACTTTATTCATTTGCTTATATTGGTCTGTGCTACTTGCACACGTGGACACTGTTTTTAACCGGACTTTGATTTCATAGACCCTCACAAAATGCAGACTCAAATTCAAATATGATTTAGGCACTTAAAATGTCATTAAAATGTATATAGGACTTAGAGATATGATCATCTTTGGGACTTATGAAAATTTCATTAATTGGTTATCTGCATCTTTAAATGCCTAAGTATCTTCAAAATTCAGAACCTTCTATTTCGATGATGCACTTCCACTTTCTAAAAATAAGGATAAATAATAATACCCAGTTTGACAGGATCTGATGAGGATAAATACATCAAAAAATTGTGAGCAGCACCAATTATGGAATGAGAGGGTTGAATCATAGATTGCTTTCATACCAGAGATCAAGGTTAAACAAAGGCTAAAGCTCTGCATACATGATTTGCAAATGCAGTTATGCTAATTGCATGATGATCTTAATTAGATGATCAGCTGCATATCTGACTTTTGATAATAACTCCTAATGTGACTTGCTAATCAATGTCAGGTATGGGAATAGAATGTAAAATTTCTGACTTGTGAATCCGTGCACTAATTGCTAAACCAGACTGCCTCCCCAATGTCATCCTTCATTGCAAAATATTCTATCTCCTCCTTGTACTCATATCATGTATTATTTCAACAGCATTTTGTAGATCTTCAGACTGTTAGGACCAGAAGAATCCACTATAATCATATTTTCTAGCTTCTAAATAATAAGGACCTAAAACTTGCCATTTCATAGTGGGGAAATTATTATTTTTTCTTACCATAAAGTAACATTTTCTTTTTTTTTTTCTTTTTTTTTTTTTTTTTTTACTGGGCTGTGGAACATTCTTTTCAAAGACACATAATTTTTGACTTCAAGATTCCAAATGATTATGAGTTTGTCACTTCCCATGAGAAGAAATGTCAGTCATTAATTGCCCTCCATCTAGCAAGATGCTCAAAAATAAGGTCAGATTCATTATGTTTTCCAAAGTTGCATTTAATTGGCAGTTTATATGTTTCAGACTTCTGCTTTCACCCTCAGTAATATCTTGTTATGCCTTTAACTGCTAGATTAAACATTCCTGCATCTCAGATCACAGATTGCTGTATAAAGCAGACTATGAAAGAAAAGTAGTCACTTTAATCACATTGCTTAAGTCACTGTGGGAAGTAATTCCAATAGCTAAGAAAATAATATAATTACTTTTGTTTCAATTGTTTTGTTTTTCCTCTTTAATTTACCAATATAGCAGACAATCCTAAAAAGCAGCTATTACAAAAATGCATTTTAAAGTGAAAGATTTGCCTGGATTGATTTTCATTTCCAATGAACAATCCTTGTATTCTAGACCTGAAGAACAGGCAAGGAAAGGAAAGAAGCCATTTTTCCTTTTTGAAACTAAAGGGTGTAATTTTCAGCTGTTTATTTGGGTTTTGTCAACACATCAGAAAACCATCTTAACAACTGTGATTCCCATTAATTAGCTCACTGGAATAAATACAGCTGTCAAAGCAAAATAGGGTATTGTGGAATTTCCACACACAATAAATCATTACCCCTTTAAAGGACAACTGTTAGAATTAATAAAATTTTTTAAGTACATGAAACTGACAGCACACACTGAAAAATGCTTAGATTTTGCACATTGAATCTAATTTTTGTTTACAGAAAGTATTGCATGAAATGGAAGCAAAATTTCATATCAGGATGATTTTTGTATATAAAATTGCTGTCAATTGAGAATATTAGTCTAAAACTGAACAATAAGAAGTTAAATTACTGAAAACACTAAAGATTATTTTTTTTCTTCTGAATGCATAGTACTGCATCCAGTGGTACCTGTGTGATAATATGTGCAAAACCTGAAATCTATTAAAATATCTGCTGTTCCTGTATTTAATCTCTACCAAATTAAGTGTTAATAGATTGTGGCCTAATTGTAACATGATGTTTAATTTTTCATCTTATGCAAAATTTTTCTGTAGGGAAGGGGAAAACAGCAAGATGTTTCTCATTTTAAAAGTGCATGTTTGCTGCTGCAGCTGCAGCTTTGGCTTCATTTCATAGTTAGAACTCTCAAAGGGCATAGAAAGAACAGTAACAGCCACTATGGCCCCAAACTTATCACCTCCTAAATACAAGTGGAAAATTTAGACAGGAGGAAAATTAAACCTGGTTTCTCTTCTAATAAAAGATTTTCACTAAAAAAAAAACCCAAGAAACCCCAAAAAAACACCAGAAAGACCCCAAACACATTAACTAATATAATTAGACCAATGTCAGTGAACCAAAATCCAGAAAAGAAAATAACTGCTTTTTTAGTAATTTTGAGAATGTTGAATTTTCCATTTTCCCCCTCGTGACACACTTTTCTGCTTTTCATCAGGAAAAATCTTCTGATAAAGAGCTGCATGAGCAGAAAAAATTAATTCTTTTGAACACGTACACACGTATACCAAAAGGTTCCATCTAGATAGCAGGAATATCCACAGTATGAATTCTGAAATAATATAATAATGTTCATTTATTGTGAGCTCTCAACTCCTCACCTTTGCCCTGCTGATGAATCCATTCCTCTTGGGATGAGTGGAACAGTACCAGACTCTCAGAAATCTGCCAAAAGCAGGAGTTCTGTGAGACTGAAAAAAAAAGATGATTTCTAAAGTGAAAGTAACTGGCCAAAAAAAAAAAAAAATCAATAGGGAAGTTTTGAAAACTAAGGGAAGGGAAGACTCCTTTCTTTTTTCAAATGCAAGATTAATTTCTTAACATTTTTGCCTAATTAGAACACATGTAGTAAAATAAATTTTAAAATCCTGGCAAAACAAAATACTGCAAACAATAGGGTGGAGAATGGAAAAGTATGAACAGAGATAAACAGCCTTAATCACAGCTCTTAGCTGTGCATTGGAAAATGTTCAGTGTTACAAGTTTAGTTTATAAATTTGAATGGAACAGAATGAAATAATATGTTAAATAATAAATGAACCACTGAAAAATAATAAATTCTGAAGACTCCGGAAACAAAAATTTTATTAGCTTAAATAATGAAATATCAATACGTTTTATTTAGATAGAGTAAAATCACATTTTATCCTGTATTAATACATCTTGTAATTCCAGTGATTAATATTCTAGAGAAGATACGTTTTTGTTAGTTTTATTATGTTACAGTGTGAAGAAAAGTCCCATGTCTTTGCAGTACACCCTCAATCAAACAGAGAAGATCTGAATTATGTTCCTCATATTTACAAGGCTAAGAAAAGAAAGCATACACTAAAATTTATATTTTTAGAAGGATCAAAAAAGATGGCCAATTTTGAAATCCTCCCTTCCAGAACATCTCCCAAAGGCAGATACATTTCTGCAGGAATTAAACAGAATTATTTTGTATATAATTAAAACTCTGAAATCATTGCTTACTTACCAAATTTGACCTTGGTGCTTAGTGATAACAAAAGATATAATACCTCCTTTGTTCATCTATTATAAACACATATCAAATATTGCAGGGGGAGCATCTGGTTTTAAGAGGCACTTACTTTGGAATGACAGACTCAGAGATGTAATGCACTAAAGTGATACATTTTGATTTCTATTACTGGCCCTCACAATTATCATCAGTATCTCTATAGTGTGTTTTTCCTATTCTGCCAAACAAACCGTATTTCTGTTAATTATATGACTAAATTAGTCATTCCCAACTTAATACCTCCTAAAGCCATCAGCAGATGTTCCTTTATAATCATTGATGTCATTCCCTAAATGATTGAAAAGGAGACATTGCTGGAGTGCTATGAGTGAGTGGTAACTTTGGAGCTCTTGTCTGACTTGGTTGTGGAACAGGGAAGCATCTGGCCTGCCTGGCTCAAACAGGCTCAATCCACAGACAGTCACACTTCCAAAACGAAATTCACCCTCCTTAGAAACACATGGGAGAAACAGCCCTGTGACACTCCTCTCTCTGTCTCTGCAGCCAGCCCAGTTATTAACCCAGTCAAAACTTGTTGGAATTTGTGATATTGATGATTCCCAGACTGTAGAAAGTCTCTGTCTTTCTGCCCCATTGCCAAAGAAGAAACCATAATTCGTCTGTGCTGGTTTCAAGGCTGTTTATTCTGTTTATCTCTTACATGTTCTGCTGCCCTGCCACAGGTCTGTCCTGCAGGGCAGCGTGTGGGGCTCTGCCCTCAGTGGGATGTTACAAACATTAAATACCACAAACTACCTGTGCTGGATTTACAATAACGTGCCAATATCTGTCACCTACGTTGAACAGTGTGTCCCCAGCCTAAACCAAGAGAAAAATGCCAACACTGCAGTGAAACATGGAGGGCATGAAGAAGGAGAAAAAGGACAAGACACACCCAATTTCCTCCATCTTGTCCCCTTTGGACCCCTAATCTAGAATCCTAAAATTTTACTTTTGCACCAGTGCCACACTTAATTATTACTTATATCAAACACTGAGAGCTTGTAATTCATCCTGTAAGATTGAAAACTCTTTTCCATGGACAGAGATCAGAGACAGTGTCTCTGGGGGCTCTGTCCAGGAGGGTTCCTGACCCCTGCCAGGGTCCCAGACCTGCCAGGGCAGCCAGAGGGATGCCCCGGATTCTGACAAAAACTGCTACTATTGAAACTGCAAACTGGCAAAACTGATGCCATCTTTTAGCTGAATATGGCTCCCATCTGCAAGTCAGATTCCCTTCTTCATTTCAGCTGATCTTGTTTTATGTTTCTATAAGAGGAGAAGCCTGCCCAGTCAGGCAGCAGAAAAGGTGTCTCTGCATGGTGAGTAATATTTAGTACCTTCCACAGTGGTCTCCCAGGTAAGTGGTACAGTCACATGAAGCCAGAGATAAATGTTCTTAGGCTGCTGATGTTTATTTTAAAGCAAAAAGTAATAGTAAAGTTATCTCACTTATGAAAGCAATGTAAGCATTTAATGCAATATTTTTAAAATATGGAGGACACAAACAAAGCAGAGAGGCAATGAGAGGAAATGGGATTTACTTGGACTTCCAGCTCCATCCTTTGAGAATATCATATCTTTTCTCCTCCTTGCTGCTCTATCAGTCTGTACCACAATTTACTACTGCAGAAAAAAAAATTACTATTTTCCCTCTAAATAGCTATCAGCATGTTCTTTCTCTATAAATCCTACTGAGATCCCTGGTGGTGGCATAACACTTAACAAATACAGAAAGTGATATAGAACAGCTTCATTTCCCCAGCATATTAAAACTACAGTTGTCAGCATTTAATGTCTCTGATATCCTTAACCCCCTACAAGTTGTAGAATTAGCTAAAGCTTTGCCTCCAGGTATCCCATCAGGATGCTCCAATGCAGAGATTTACATTCAGTGTAACTCTCTAGGAGTAAAATATCTTTTTTGACATACTTAATGCGTCATAATAACTGCAAATTTATTGTATCAAGCATTAACCACTTTCTCCTTCATACATGCCTGGAGCAAGGAAGAAACATCACTATTACTATAACTATGCTACACTGAATGAACAAATATGCAGAAGCCTTACTGCAGACTTCAATCGTTTGCATTATTTTTAAATGATATAATTTTAAAATACGTTCATTTTAGAGCCATAAATGAGAATGGAGCAGATGGTTAGAGCTTAATTTAGAGCAATTTGTCTATTAAAATACACTGCATTTCCAGTGAGTCTTTGTTATAACACTAACTCATTACAATGGAGTTGTAATTTATGGGGTAGAGGGAAAGGTATTGGACCTTTAGGAAAAGTTTACAATCTTAGAGTATTCACTGGGAGAAGTGAACACAGATAAGCATTTCAATAGAAAATTATTTTTTAGAAAAATGGGAAAAGCAAAAATAATAGAATTAAAATTTGCAGTCCCTTCAGAACTCCCAG